>NC_056701.1:10057509-10357509 GCF_018831695.1 Puntigrus tetrazona | reverse complement strand
CCCGTGTTTTAAAATGCGCTTCCATACTTCAAAGCGCTTGAACACAGACAAGCGCTCTCAAGACATCAGAATGCCAATGACAATACAAAAGCTGCCGTGGTAATAATAGTGATGGAGACCGTCCCATGATCGAGCCAATCTAGCAGGTGGTCAATACTGAGAAGCAGCATGGCGGCCGGTGTGTGAGGACCACTTCAGAGGAGTGCCAGGTGGCAAGTGTCACACTCCACCACCTGCAACACTATGCCAGCCAGATGCTTCCTGCCAAGGGGGGCTCGGGATGACTTTACGATGCAGCGTGTATTCATTTATGTGTGTGTGCGCTCCACTGCATTCTGTGTGAAATGATCTCCTTGAATGACTCACTGGTGTTAATATCGGCCTCGCCAGCACCAAGGTAAGTGTCTCATTAAATCTCAGTGTCAGTAGAAGGTGTTGAATGACACTCTGCTTTTCGTTCTATTGAGGTTAGCTGGAGGTGGTCCGTCCCATACCAGGGACAGCCATCCCTTCTAGATAGATTGCTTACAGCAATATCCTTTTGCATATGAAGAGCAGCAGATGCCGTCACACGGGGCCCAACCCACGTCATTCTGGGCCAGGGAGAGGGGACCTGAGGTGTCTCTGCCGATGTCGCCTAAGTGCTTATTCAATCGGAATTGCAAATGATGATCTGGTAGAAATGCACACTGTTAAACTTCGGAAAACGCCTTGAGGCGAGCAACACTGCACAGTGTGCGTCCGGTGTCTGCAACTTCCTGCATTCAGTTTCACAGCCAGCTGCAATCATGCACTCCTCACTCTCTCAGTCGCACAGAATGTGGCCTGTCTTGTCTTACATACTTAACAGAAAAGGAGAAACGAGTAACTTTAGATTTGTTCTAAACAGTTTTCGCTAGACAATGTTTACATTGCTTGTAAAAAAAATCGCTGGACACTTTAAAAACACACTGCTTTTGAAATACACGTCCAGAGTGTGGGACTTTAGTGTGACTGCCTTTTTTAAATGCAAAAATGCATTCTATGGAAAACTTTAGATTGGTTTTCAATGTTTTTAAAGTTTGTGCGAAATCTGAAAATGCTCCTCGCCTCTAAAATTACGGCCTTCTCTGATGACATCAGACGGCTTGGGCATGAGCGTGACATCATTAACCCACGTCCCTACAACTGTCAGTGTTAACGTCAGTGCTATTGCCTTCCCTAGTGCTGATACACATATCATCCAGGAAAAGAGATGTTGTAGAGAGGAGGATCGAAAGTTAATGTCTTTGATTAAAGATTATGAGAGTATATGATTAAAAAAAAAGGTGTGTATGGATAAATTATTTAAAATAAACAGTCCAGTATTCCATAAATAGATAGGAAATGTCAGTTTTGATTTAATGGTGTCTTTAAAGAAGGGCATTTAATTTAATAAAATTGTATTTATATTATATATATATATATATATATATATATATATATATATATATATATATATATATATATATATATAAAACTGTGTAACCTACTTTTACCTTTTCATGCAATCATCTAGCTTACATTGAGCTAAAGACAGAGATGAAGTTCCTTATGTTTTTTTTTTACGAGTAGCTGAGAAAATGAGTTTGCTAGGCTAATGTAAAATGCTAATTAGTTCAAGGTTTATTTCACCACAAAATGAAAATTCAATCATCATTTACTCACAATCCGTATGAATTTCTTTCTTCCATGCAAAACAAAAGGAGTTTAGATCCTTCTGTGAATAATTTGGTTTAGCGTTTGGAGAAAAAGACATACAATTAATTCCATTTAATACAAATGTATTTGTATTACACTGACTTTTCACAATATATATTGTTTCATGGTAGATTTTACAGGAAATGCTCGTGTCGGTGTTACAGTATGCTATCAGCCCGAGACAAATGCGTCTAAATAATGTCCATGGCAGTATGTACATCTATAATATAATATATGTTACGTGGTTATTTATCATAGTGTATTCAGTTAAGCAGATACGGCAAATGTGTTAGACAGCAATTACAACTTGTGCATGTACGATACATAAGGATCATTTTGCAATATCAATATTATGTGACATCGTTTTGTATGTTGAAAATTGGCCTGATCTGGCTTACATCTACATCAGAGCCCAAACACTCACTTTGGCCTCTACATTGTGTTTCCTGCCCAGAGTCCAGAATCATGAACCATGCTGTTGACTTGATCTGTACATACTCCCTCTAGGGAGGGGACCCAAGCTTTTGAGGGTAAATGCTGGTCTTTGAACTGGCTCATCATGCTGACAGCTCTTACACACATTAACATCTGTTCCTCATGCAGATCAGTTCTAAGCCAAGAAGCAATGTGCTTGACTCTTGATAAGATGCTGGCCTTGTCTTTGTATTAAACATGCACAAATCTTTTCACTAAAGACTAAAAAAAGAGAGAGCTTAGTTCCACATCACAGTTTCAAGAGACACAACTAGGACAAAAGTCAAGTACAATACTTTGCATATAAAACAGACGCCCAACAAAAAATGGCTAGGTTTTTTTCAGTGAGGTTTCCTTTTTTGTGTTTTTATTAGGTATTTTTATTCGGACACAGTATAATTCAAATATGTGTTTTACAGACCTCATCACTAGGCCTCCTTTGTTGTTCAAGGAAAGTACAGGGCATTACAGTTTATATTTATTAAAGTAAAGCAAAAATACATATGCATCATTTAATGGGCACAAGCCTTGCCGTTGAGCTGAAGATTACAGAGAATGGCAGCACACTAAGTCTGTGGTAAACCCATGAGAATCAAATCTCATAAGTGTTTGACCAGTGCAGAGCATGTTGCTTGAAACAGTCACTTTATTGAACCGAAGGATTAGGGCTCACATGCACATTTAACGGAAAGACAATGTGATACATGGAAAGAAACAAGGATAAAGTAAAATCCACAGATTACAATACACACCACAACAATATTCACAACGTAAAAGTCAGTTTGAGGCTCTGTGGGAGCATATGCTGAGGTCCCAGATGAGTTTATTGCACAGAAAGCAGATCATTAATGCAGAATGTGATATGATGGCCGACTGTTTTTTTTTAAATTAATTTAATTTAATTAATTAAGTTTTTTTTGCCAGGTTAAATCAATCTACAATCAAGAAATTGAAATCAACTCTTCACCATAGATGCATCTACACTGTGTTAATGCAATGCTTATTTGATTTAAATTTTAAATTTTAGACATTTTCATAGTGCTCATTGGGTTTTTTGGAAAAGTCACTGTGAAGAATAATTGCTTCAGCATATTCTTTTGTGTTATTTTGTTGCAAGCATCAAAGCTGGGGCCAGTTCTGAGGCCTTTAGTCAAATCGTCATTTGATTAATTTGTCTCAGTGGACCACCAAGGAAATCAAAACAAGAGAAGAGGTCACACTACGCTCTTTCCAGAGCTAAATAGTCTAATTGCTGCCTGGAGATTGAGGCATTGGCCGAGTTAAACACTTATGGAGCCCTGAATACAAGTGAGACCCATCACAATGAATCACCATTATACTCCTCCAATTGGAGCGGTGCATGAGCCAGGATTCAGTTTACTCACTTGCAAAGAAAATAAAGAAATCAAACGATGTCAAAAAGAACTGTTCTTCAGTCATATTGTAGCTGTTTATGGTTCTTTAGATACTTTTGCCTCACTAGAGAGGCCAGTCATAGAACAGGCAAATATAATTTGGATTATAGGCAAGGGAACTTCTACCTCACTTTAGTCTTAAACTTGAACCACTGGTGTGAACGCTAAACACCGTCACTTCGGAAAACTTATCGATAAAATTTTTCATTGTTTTCTTGGACTGTTTTCCAAGCTCATCTCACTTGCTCACATGAAGGGAGCGTGAGATACGACCGATTTTGGAAACATGCAGGGGACAATCTTCAGAAATCCATCTTTTGTAGAGCCACACAATTCTTATGAGTCAAATAAAACATATCTAATGAAACATCTCAGAAACATTCATTGTCTCATTTCTCAATAAAACCCGGTCTGTTATCAAGAGCAAGCAGGAGTTGTAGTTACCATCAGTCATGTCAATCTGTTGAGGAAAGAGCTGTGCATGACTGTGTGTAGGCTACTCGAACTATAAAGATTATCTTGTGCAAATTTAAACACAGGTGTGCCCATACTTGAAGTTTCATGAAAATGCTTTCAAATCTATTGGTCAGAATCTCCACAGAAAGTTCACAGACTTCCTTCACACTCTTTTTGGAAGCATAATAAGATTCAAGTGGCAGCTCATTAATTCATTTTTCCGTTGGCTATTAATCATTCTCTTGTCTTTAACAATGGCCTTCTTAACCTGTTTGTATATTGTCTCGTTCCTCTCTGGCACTCTTTGTCTGCTCTTCTCTGCATTCAGCTCGCTTATTCCCAACGGCTATAAAAACGCAGCGTGATTTGTGTACCCGATGTTGTCAATATACCTAGGTGGAACAAGGCCTCTTTAAGTTGGATAATATATTGTAAACAAAGTCTTCAATCGCAGGTTTTTTGGAGAAGCACATTAAAGATTAAATATTGATCCTTCACAGTCCTTTGGTGTGTCATATTTCCCGCCGCCGTCGGAACGCTTTAAGACAGCAGGCGGTGTGTAGAAGACAAAGGCGCACGTCTGTACTGGGGCTCGACGGCCATCTATCAGTCTTTTTACAATCCCTTTCTCATTCCCCCGGTCTGGCAAAAGGGTCTGCTGAAAAAGTCAGCAGAGGCATCTGATGACTCGTAAAGATTTCTGCTCCAAAGCCTCAGCTGGGGAGAGAAAACTATAATTGGAATTGACAAGCTGGTAAGATATCACCACCGCTTTTTGTGAAAGAATAGAAGTTCTTTTTAAAAAGGGAATATACTTTGAAGTTAGCCACGTCACGGATATAACCCACGGAACGCAATACAGGTGCGGGTTTATAACTTTTATAACCAAACACACAAAAACAGGAGAGCAGAAAGCAGGCACAACCTCACATAGCCTGACAAAAGAATGAATAAAATATGGCAAAGTAAAGCCGGCGCATGTGGGATTCAAAGTGAGTGAAATATCCAATACATTATTCCAGGCTGGGATTTAGGTTGATATCCCTAACACATTCATTGCAAAGTAAAAGTTTCAAGTAATTGGCAACAGAGGTGTATTTTATCACACTGCTAAGGTTGCTCTGGTAAGTAAATTCATTAATTGAACGAAGCACACACAGAGGGGCTTCCTGAATTCTCAAAAGATTTGGGTACCGAAATATTACATATTTAATGTCGTGGCTTTTGTTTTATTAATGAAAGCAACCACATGTTCCAATTGGAAAATCAATAGAACCGAGTTACATAATATAAACCTCCCAGATGAAACAGCATAGACGCCAGTGAAGGAAACACAGTCTTTGCATCTTCCTTATACAGCATCTGTTCGAATTTCTAAATAATTTTCAAAGTGAAGTGTGTGTATTCATCAGAGAGGTATATTGTAATAGCCTTGTTTCGCTTGCCGTAGAGAGGCTTCAGATTTACACCACCTTTCCACTCTCAGGCCACGGCGCTGATGGATGCCACCGAGCTTGTTTGCTTTGCTCCCTCTCTTCCTAAATCAGAAATGAACACGGCCCACCAGAAGATCATTCTTGTTGTGCGCCGCACCATCTGTGAAATAGAGGTTCAGAGAATGGCCGGGGCAAGGGCATCTGACGAGTCAGGGAGGAACTGTGGAGTGAGAGAGCACAAAAGACTCCCGAGGAACTTTTGTATGGTGACTTCAAAAGATTTTAATTAAAGGAGGATGAAGAACAACATGTGCACCTGAAACAAGGGATGAGATTTATACACATTCATCTGCGAATCCAATAAGATTCCCATATGAAGTGTTTATAAAGCTGAGTCATCATGCTCATAACAGTTGACATTCAGAGATGCTTTAAAATAGAAATATGAGGGGCAAACAATTCTTTGTTTGCAGTCTTTATCCCTAGGACTACGGATTCCTGGTCCATCTGTGGTGGTAGGTTATAGATAATGTTATAGTCTGATCGTTCTCACCATATGGCTGCTATTTAGACCGTGACATTTTTTTTTCTATTTTAAAAATTCAATTGTTTATTTAAGATCAAGACGGAATGAACTGTTTTAATAACTGGATGCAAAAATGAAATCAACGCCAGGCGGAATCGGGAGGAAGCAAGTACCATGACATGAATTTGAGCCGTTGACTTCGGGCATCTGTAGAGGTGTAAGGATGACACATAAACATCTGTCAACACCTTTTTCTCTGTCCCTTCAGAGGTTATGGGATAAGACAGGCCAACATCTGTTCTCACGGCAGATTAAAAACACCCACCGTTCAGGTGCTTACCAACTCTCTTATCAGAGCAAATGTTATTTAGTTCAGTCATGGTCAAAATAAGTCAAATCTAAATTTCCTTAAACTTTCGTGATGAGTTTGAAATAGTATGAGAACATACCGTGAATTTCAGGACTTAAAACTTGTTGAAAAAAAAAACTAATTATTGATAGTAGCTGAAAAATGACAACTTTGTTACATCAGATTGCATCAAAACATGACTTCGTACAGAGAATGCAGGATAGATAATATTGCTCCTAAACACCAGAGGAATAAACAATAAGAGCTTTGCATCAAATCCGATCTTAACAGTATTATGGGACATTATAAACATGCATTCATATACAGCGTTGTTAGCTACTGTGTATTTTTGTTCTGGCAAAACATTTCCCAGCCCAGTGGTTTCTTTATGAATGTTTTGAGTGATTCAAAATGATTCAGTGATTCACTCATAAAGACAGTCAGTTGTCTCGAATCAGCTTAAGGAATGAAGCATTGGCTCGCTCATAAAGACAGTCACCTGATGCTATATGTACATATTGACAGCAAATATTTTAGAACAACAAAGGGGCTGTTTTTGAAGCTCAAGGTCAGAGAGTAAGGAAAATGTTCATGAAAACTATAACATAAATTTTATTGCCATGAAAGTGGGGAGAACGTTTCAATGATAAAAAAATGTATGCTATGCATCAAAGACCTCTGCTAGTTTTATCGCAACCTTGTGACGCATCCAGATTCAAGGTATCTTGGAAATCAATAGAGAGTGAACTTAACAGTTTGTGTCTGAGTTCAAGAGTCGTTAATGCATTAATGGTCAGGAACGAGGAGATGAGAAGAGGAAAAGAGCCGTCTGATCATGCTGTTAGGTTAATCACGGCAATTCTGGGAACTACCTGGGGAGACAGTCTGCATTTGTATGAACAGAATATGAATGAGTCTTCCCCACCTATTAATAAACTGAATACATAGCACATGGAAAATGCATAACGTAGCACAATTAAGATTTAAACTTAGTTAAACAGGTCGGTACTCTCTTTGCCTGCTGAAGTAAAAAACATAACAATTAATACAAATGCATGTAAAAACAAAAATTTTGGTTTCCTAAACCCAGCGTCGTCAGATGTTGTATTAGTTTCTACTAAAATGGGACCGACCAGGCCTCTAGACACAGCCTTGTTATCATCCTTTTGTCCAAATCCATCATATTTCAATTTGCATAAATATCATTAACCTCTCAAAATAATGGACTTCCTCAGTTTATGCCATACAAATTTGATTGAAATGGTATTTTGAAAATGACTCCTGACTGTGGAATGGATTCCTAGATTACTTTCACAGCAAGCAGCATTTCATTGGCCGTTGTGCTCAATTCGAGGTGTGATTTGTTGGAAGGGACGGGTGCTGACGTGGACTGCTTTTATATAATGTTGCAGTCCAGACGATATGGTCTGTAGCAATATCAGCTCAGCAAATCTCAGAACCAAAAGGGAGGGATTTGAATGAATGCACTGACAAAGAACAAGACATTGTCTGTTTTGATTAAGCCGACAAGTTTCTGATCAGAACGGTTCAAATGAGAGGTCAAATCTGTCTGCCAGGCTCGATGGTCAGAACTGTGGATGTCAATGTCACATTGTATCGTAAGTGTTTGAGTGAGCACGCAGAGCGTCCCTAGCTACTGCAGATCTTGTTTGTCGAGTGTGTTTTAGTGGGATCTGAAGGCATGACTGAGCAAAATTTAATTCGAATTGACAGCTGGAGAAGTGACGCTACCACCTGCCTGTTTGTCAGCGTGTTAAGCTCAATTTGCTATGGCTTATCAAGAAGGGCGTCTTTGTTTTTTTTCCCATCTCATCTCAGCATAGGGATAAATATGGTAAAATAAACAATGGCAAGAGTTTGAGGCTCAGAAATCTCAAGACAGACACACTGTGTATTGTTGTATTCCGGTGATTAAGGAATGCTTGTGTATGATGACAGAAATATGGATTTCGAGGCTTCTGCTAAACGTGTGTGTGGGGTAGAAATGGTATTTTATGATGATGAGAATTCTTTCATGAATGTCAAGTCGACTGCGAAACAGGGTCAAGCTTTGTAACCTCCTGCCATGAAGAAAGCATTAGCTGACAGCTGGGCTATGCTCTCCATCCTAATGGAGATGACCACCAGAAGCTCTAACCCTTGTAAATCACTGAACACAAATATCACACAAACACACACACACACGTAACATGTTGTGGCAGCTAATCCCTTCACACAATAAAAAAAAAATGTTTATATGCTTAAAATTACAACCTATGTTTTATTACCGCCATAATACGTCTAACTACAAGTGCAAAATACTTTTTTACACAGTTGCAGTTATGACAGGTTTAGTTCCAGATATGAAATTTGATTCCTGTTGAATAAATTACAACATAATGCTAAGATATAATGCTCACAATATAAGACAAGCCTGAGCCCTGCGAGATATTTCACCCTTTAGCAGAGTGCAGCTCATACACCATTTTATTGATTAAGGAGGAACCATAAAATTATATGTGATGAATTCTCGTTGTGAGTAGTCTGTCTGAGACAGAGGTCTGCGTTTAAATCAATAAAAGCTGATTTTGCTCTATACACACTAATTTGGTAAAGAATTTGTAGATTCAAAGCTCTTACGCGAGGCATATAAAATGCAGTTAAAATTAAGTTTGTATAAGAGAGTCAAACAGCCACAGATAATGAATGCTTAACGGGGCTGTCTTTATAAAATGGTCAAAGATAAATAAAGATGTCCAAGATTATATAAAGAAGGGGTTTTCCCACAAATCTAGGCTTATGATCCAATTTATAATATTACATGCAAACTCTGCATGCAATTGTATAAATTTAAGTGTGTGTGTGAGTGTCTGTCTATCTATATCTCTCTGCATATGTGTGTGTGTGTGTGTGTGAATAAGTCATGTATGCACACACATATAGATAGATTTTCATATATACAGTATCATATATATAATCTGAAAATACAGACAAAGGTAAGGTCCTTGCACAGGTCAGATTTTGTCTTTATTCACTTACCCCCATGTCATTATAAACCTGTAAAAGCTTTAATCATCCTGGGAACACAATTTAAGATATCTTGAATGAAAATGCTTTTGACTATCCCATTGACTGCCACTTTCAGGGTCCAGAAAAATATGAAAGACATAATGATAATCTATCTGCCATCATAAAATGGCTGGGTCCTCTTTGTCTCTGCATCACCGTAATGCCATTTTGTAATATCCACTTTCAAACTTACAGAAAACAGTACACAGTTTGTTTTTAAAATGGCCCTGTTTGTAATGCAGCTCACAGTCAATAACCGTGTGTGGGTTGATTAAATTCTCAAGTTTTCTTGAGTGCACCCGTTTTTTAACACATCTTGACTAGTCTTACATTAATGAGATCCCAAACTGTGTCATGATCATCATAAGGGGCTTTCACAGTCAGCAGTCAGCAGGGTAGTTCCTAGAGAGTTTTCCTGGTTTTGCTCGCACCGGCAGCAGGAACTCTGAAGTGGCCGACAGTGATGCCTTTTTGCACGGCATTAACATGAGTCAAAGAAACAGTGAATGGAGGATACCGTTTTTGTTTTGTGTATATAGTTTTGTGATAATAAACAAACTCTGATTGTAACCCTAAACTTTACAAAAACTATAAAATGGCCCTTCAGATCTGATTGGTTAATCATAATGTTCTCCAGGGTCAACAAAGATCTGATTTGTGAATTGATCCAGGATGTTTGGCCAATCAGCATATATTTACGTCACTGATAGATCCTAGAGCTGTTCTAGACCCTACTCTGAGATAGCAGCTAATTTAGCTCCTTCAAACTGAGTTCTTGGATTAGTTCAAGTACTATGAAAAGGTTCCCACAGTGTGAAAAGCCCTATGTTTGTTCAGCAACCTTCATAAGGACTAAAAATCACACAATGTGAAAAATGTTTCCGGCTTTGCTTAGCTACTTTTTATGGAAATAATGCATTTAGATACTTTTGAGTTATTGTTTTATCTGTGTTAATCTGGGCAAATTGATCAGTTCAGTAGCATACAGATATTAACCTAGACACACTTAAATTGTGACCAATACACACATTGCATTTGTCTAATTTAACATATTGCAGATTTGCATAATATTCTGAGTTTGCATTTGACTGAAAAACGCGTTTTTTTCCCTGCAGATCAGCTGAGTAAATTTAGTTCGTATTTATTATATTTAGTATATTTAGTATTTAAAACTGCAGTAGATCATGCTCACAGCAACGCCTCTGCACTTACTCCCGATTTCTGTCAACATGGCAACACGAGAGCTATCAGTTAAGACATGGCTAACAAAAAATAACTTACTGGAGTTATCCTACTTATCTGGGAAAAAAGTAACAGATATTTCGTTTTAAATAAAAGTAATGCGTTACTTAAAAAGTAATCCAAACACGTAACTCGCGTTACTCAACGCCCTACCCCCCAAAAAGCATAAATTACATTTAAGGGTTGGCTACTGTGCTTAATCCACAAAGGAACAATTAACTTTATCTGTGCACCATAAATGTAAAAAAAAAATCCCATTAAAAAAGACAGCAAATCTTTGTATAATTCGCACACTGACTTAATTACTTTAAAAAAAAAAAACAGACTGATGATCACAATAGGTTCCAAAAACTGTTTCACATAAGTCAAGTTATTTGTAGCCTACTAGACAGCAAGAGCAAGAATGAAATAAATAATAGGAAAGGGAGACACGCGCACGCAGCGAGAGAGAGAGAGAGAGAGAGAGAGAGAGAGAGAGAGAGAGAGAGAGAGAGAGAGAGAGAGAGAGAGAGAGAGAGAGACAACAGTTGGTAGCGCGAGCGCCTGTCTCAAAGATGCCTCAGAGATCTTTCTTACTTAAGTCACGTCTGTCTCCACGCGAATGGATCCACCTGCGAGCGCCAGAGAAGTGACGCTCATTTCATATGTGTGAGGATCAAACCTGTCGCTGTCATTTCGGGCCGGTGAGCAGAGGTGAGATGAGCGCAACCGCTGCGCTTCCCTCACTACAACATTTTTCAGCCCGGTTTGAATGAACTCGTTCAAGTGCGCGAGACACTTCTCATAGGACTATGAAGACCACTCGAAAATGCCGTGCTCTGCTGTCTGTGGGGTTAAATCTTCTGGCGCTCTTATTCTCAACGACGGCGTTCATCACGACCTACTGGTGCGAAGGGACTCAGAGGGTCCCCAAACCCAACTGCAGTAAGGACAGGCGGCATAATTGTATTGACTACGGGGTGAACGAGACAGACCCGAGCAAAGTTCACTACAGCTGGGAAACGGGCGACGACAGATTTCTCTTTAGGCATTTTCACACGGGGATCTGGTACTCGTGTGAGGAGAACATCCACGGAGGAGGTGAGGGTCCGTTAAAGTCCGTTACATTTCAAATTTCGAAAAGAGTATCTTAACTGCGTTTAGTGAGACTCGGAGTTTTGAATTGTTTTGCTCGTCTATAATTACTCGTTTTTTTTGCGCTGCTTATGTCTCGAACTTTAATAAAAAAAAAAACGTAATATTATTCAAATATTTGTCTTACAGGCGTTAAAGGAGTCTACTTTGATATGTACCACTAAATTGCACTCTTAAAACTAAAGGTGCTTCGAAGGTCCTTCCCAGCGATGCCGTAGAAGAATCGTTTTTGGTTCCACAAAGAGCCATTCAGTCAAAGGTTCTTCAAAAAGCATCTGTTTTTTCCCCTTATAAAATCTGAAGAACCTTTTTTGCCGCAAAGAACATTTTGTGATACAAAAGGCTCTTTGTGGAGCCATTCAGGCAAAAAAAGGGTTCTTATATGGCATTGTGAAGCACCTTTATTTATTATAGTCAGTGTGAAAGAGTGCTGTTATTACATGCTCTCTACCTCACTGGGGCTTTTTTCTTTTCATGTACATTTGGAAAATATGCGAAAGTTGGTCATATTTTAGTTCGGGAACCAGTTTTCACAAACCAAACTCCTAATTTGGGGTATATTAATAGTTAGAAGTTGCTAAGTTTAGGTTTTAAATGGGGGATATATAGTTCATGCAGAATAAGGCATTAATATGTGATTAATAAGTATTAAACAGCCAATATGCTAGTAATATGCAAGCTAATAGCAAGTTGTAGAATTGGCCCCTGAGCTAAAGTGTTACTAAAATCTTTTCATTTATAACATGTACTGTACAGTAAAAACATCAGTTCAGTTAGTGTTGTAGACTTGTAGGTGCAAATAAGTTAATAAAAGAACCTGATATCTGTCAATTAATGTCTAGCATTCATTGATATCAGTCAAATTATATATAATGAAATTATACAGTGTTCTTGCACTGGGGAAACTTCAACAGATCGTGTGCAAAACAGTGTGTAATGTGTTGCGCAATGGATTGAAGGGAATGATTGTGTGCCAACAGCTTTGGAAACATCTGTCAGGATTTACTTACTCTCAATGAGTTTTGAGGAACTTGGTAAAGGCACCATTAGATAACCACGCTCCCCATGGAACACAGTGAAATAAGCAGCTCTTGCATAGCCTCGTATTTTTAAAGGATGCCTTCTCTAAAATGCTTTTTAATCAGACAGGTTTGTTTTTATGTTAGATCATCTGGAGGTATCGGTTAGTAAATGTACATCAGGATTATCCCCAAAAGGAATAGAATATGAAACAAAAATGTGACGGTGCCTTTTGCTTCTTCAGATGTTTAATTAAACCTGTTTTCAGAATAATCTTTAAAATTTATGTCCAGAGAGAAAACCAGTTCTTTAATGTCCAAATAAACTAAAGTGGAAAAAAGGGAAGAAATCTTTACAATACGGTTCGTACCATCAATCATGTGAAAAAAAAAAAAAAATCTGTTTTCCGAGAGAAAAGATTTATTTATTAGTCTCAACATGCTGAAGAAGTAGTTTATCTTAAAATGATTTTATTACTTGCAGAAAAACATGCTATCTGAATATTTTGGTTTTAGGTCAATGCAAAGCTTGACAAGAAAAAAGAAGTCAAAGGTCAATTCTGTAGATCATTTCATTATGACAGTACACTACAAGGTCAACAGATAAATCAAGGAAGGGGGGTTGCCAGGTTCAAAGTTGCATGTGATCGGATCCCTGGTCTCACAGACATACTGACATAATGTCTTTAATACACAGACATAAACAGACAGTTTTGTATCGTATTAAATTTAATCCAACAGACTTTGGCAAGGGAGTGAGAGAAGGTCAGTGTGTGTGTTCCGTTGATGAGGATTACGTTACGTGGCTTGATGATTTTTTTCTTTTCTTTTTGTTTTCTATTTTTGTCAGCATTGCTGCTGACACCCTGTTCTATCTAGTGATCAATGGGATTTATTATTAATCTGACAACAGTGTCAGACAAGCTTTGTGCTGAAAACTAATCAGACATCCACACAAGAAGCTCAGCTCAATCTTTGTATAATGATTTATCGACATCATTAACATAATATTCCAAACCTATAGCGCATGCAGTATCTTTATACCAAAGTATAAAAAGTAAAACAAAAATCAAGATGGTTTTGACAACTGGTCAGTTGTCATTTGCTTTTATCAATTTTCTTAACGTCTTGGTGATGTTTCGAATCCCTTCTATGTAAACATAGAGGCAGTTTAAAGTCCCTAAACTGCTGAGCCATCAATACTAGATTTTTAAAGTAACTAAATGGTCCAAAGATTTGACCAATAGTTCCGGCAATGGAGTGGCAAAGGCAAATTCATGGAAGGCATGAAAATGTAGAGTGATAATTAATAAATCATACTTAAAGATCTCTTCTCTTTGCCCATTGCCTGATCATACAGTACCACATAATAATGCTAATGGCCATCAAATCATCCACTCTCATTACCAATGCAATTACCCTCCACCAGCCTTAGATAGCAGATTAAACACATTAGAGGTCGATCAAAAGCCAGGGGTCTTTATTCGTATGGAATATTGGAAGAACAGGAATGGATTGAATGAAGATAATTACAGCTTTTAGATCCATAATGAGTGAGTCAGCCCATGTCATTCCGATTCCCACATGGTAGACGTTGGAAAATGAATAGCATATTCTTCTCAATATGCATGTGATACAATTGCTTTATGTTGTGCCTAAGATTAAAATCATATAGATTAGTATAAATTGCACATGCTGTAGATTTCTTGAATAAGCCCCCCCTGAAAACTTTAAAATGACAGCTTTACTTTTTAGGACTAAAAATATCTCTATTCAGTTATGTGAGTGTGACCAGTTTACAGATAAGTCTGGATCAGAAAAGGGTACTAAAATGTATCATTGAAGACATTCCATGTTATTGATATAAATGAAATGATTACCACAAGTGCCTCACCTAACTGGTGAAATAAAGCTCACTAGAAATTCAATTACTCATGTTCTTGCATCACCGGCCATTTTTGGAATCGGTTAATGTATTTCTCCCGGTGCAGTGAGATTCCTTATTTAAATTGAGGAGAGGTTACCACGGGCCACTTATCTGCCTGGCAGAAGGATTATACTCCCTCTGGGGACCTTATTTACTGAGGAAAAAAGCTCAAGGGAGATGTAATGAGAAAAGAAGTGCACTTAGAAGGTCCAGCATATGAAATCCAGAATATGACTCCCTGTCATGTTCAATGGCAACCTAATGTGTGATCAGTCACGCTTTAAACTGCTTTTCATTTGATTCTTTCTTTCTGGTCTCTATAAGGAACCACAAGTCATACATCCTTTGTTTTGATTTCACTGATTGAACCTTCACAAGTCTCATTCTTCCTGGATGTTTGGCGGTTTAATTTATCGGCATTCTTTTGAACTGCTTTTGAACTTTAGCCAAGTTTTTAAATGCTACATTAAATCTTGATTTCCTAAGGTAATAAAACATTGAGCTTGTGGGATCTGTAATGTAGACGACTGCGTACATGAAGTTTGTTGAATCTGACAAGCCTGGAATTATGAGTGTTGTGTCTGCAGACTTGCACAACGTGCTAACATATTTATTGTATTCTTTGAACTGGTCCACAATGTAAGAGAAATTTGAGTCACAAATAGACGCAAAGCAAATGAGTTTTCTGCGCATATGTTGCTGTCTTCACGTTATTCTGCTACTTTGGATCATCTCTCACTTCTATTTGACCTTTGTCTTTTAAGCAAAGCTTAGTGTCTTTCACCCTTCCACTGGCAAGATTATTATTAAAACTTGCAGATGCAGACTGAAGTTTCACGAAGGAATGGCCTAGAGTCTCAAATTATCCTCACCAGTTTAATTAAAAGTCCAATTTGAGAGAATGCACCAAAAACTCTTTATGTTCTAGCCCAGAGACACATAGGACAATCTTAATTACAGCAGTTATTTTGGTTAGACCACAGACAATTAGTTTACTTGTTTTATCAAGGCAACTACAGACTCTACACATTTTTATGATTGCTAGTGATTAGTCACAAGAAAAGCATGCTGTCTATTTAAATTAAAGTGTGCAAAATTACGTACTGTAGAGGTTAACGCCAAGAACCACCATGAAGTCTTTAGACAAAAACTGAAGTGATGGATTGATCCAAGGGAAGGCTGACTGCTAAAGCTGTCTTATCACTGGAGCACAGCACTGTAAAGATGAAGCTGAGCCCTCTGACTCTCAGTACACAAAAAGAGCTTGTAGAGCACAGATGTTAACTCTTCGGTTGTCTTGTGTCTTTCCAGGTGAGAAATGCAGGAGTTTTATTGATCTGGCCCCGGCATCTGAGAGAGGTGAGTAATGGCTGTCATTAGAGTGCCGTTCAGGCTTGTCTGACAGCACACACAGAAACTTACGAATGACGGATCTCTTATGTCCGCCTCGGAGCATCCCTGCTTTATTATTTGATGCATGCTACGTATGTGGTATGTTAACTTATGTACGCATGTTGGAGCGAATGTTGACCTTCCCCAAGCCAGTACAGTTCATGTGCTATAAGTACTGTACGGCAAACTGTGATGTAAAAAATGTACAGAGTTGCGGTCTGTTAGGTAAGTTTCCTTAGGACATTTCCTCGTACCGTCTCCTTCTTTCCACTGTTCTATGTATAACAAGTGTGTAAAAAAGACTCTGCTGCAATGTCACACTTTAGTAGAGGGTGAGGGTGTTTCTGCAGCAGAGACTTTTATGTGGCAGGGGTTCATTTGTATAATCTAACAGATTTCAGCGTTGTTCTCTATGAAGGTCACATTTAACCTGGGGAAACTTTTTTTCATGCTTTTCAAATACCTTTTATGTATAATTTATACTATTATCCTTGTCCCAGGCCAAGACCTTTAATCTTAAAGTCTGACAATCCATAATAAATGAGGTTTAGAACTGATCTAAAACAAAGAAAAGTCAAAGAAAATATCACTTGCGAATTAATTATTTTCGGCGCATAATTTCCAGTCAGCCTAGTAATAAAAAAAGCTTGAAAATATCTTTCCAAAAAAGACTTTTCCGTCACAGCGCGCTGATGAACACAATACGTAGAGGACATGTGAAACTTGTGTGTCTACACTGTTGGAACGCAAATGAAACATGATAAATTGAAAACATTGGTCCTGTGGTTGAAGGAGCACCCACAAAGTGTGGGATCCAATATTGACTACGAATTTGACTTTTCTTTGAGGTTACGTTTGATAACGTAATGCGTTCCTTTACTAAAAGTCATTTTAATGGCGTGGTTTATTGTTGATGTTTTCTTTGCGGTGGCGAAGCCTTCACAGGGGAAATATCATTTTGAATATGGATTTTTTTTCAGTTCAGGGGACTGCTGCATAATACATCTCGCCTTGAACAAATCTGGAGATAATACTCCGCAATCAAAAAGGAAAATGAATTTTGCTTGCAAATTACATCTGCCACAGTTTCAGGGGAGAACATTTGCAAGGCAAACTACACCATCCTCTGTTCTCTTTAGACCCCGGTTTTTATCTTTTAAGTCATGACTGACTCTCAAGGTCTCCAGTGATAATCACATTTGATACAAAGCTGCTGATATTTGTGGAATCAGCCGAAGAGTGATGGCAGTGCATTTTGATTTGAAGTGTTTTCAGATTCACCCCTCTATCTAAGTGTTGTCTCGTACAGAAGCTTGTCAAAAATTGTTTGTGCAAAAATTAGAGCGAGAAATTTGATTTAGCACTACCAAATATGCTCAGGTCAGATAGACAGAAGATATAGTGCTTCCATCTCTATCCTGTCTCAATGACGCCATAGCTCAGACAATATCAAGCCCTTAAACAGTGCTTTTCTCTGGAACCGCCTCAAGGAGCCCCCGAGAAAATTGACACATTGTTTATAGTTGCTTCTGAAAAATGTAGGGCGGACTTTCAAAGGTGCCCCGTTGTGTTTGAACTCTTGAAGACAAACACTCCAGACATTAATATTGCATAATGCCATCATATTTCAGGTTAAAATGCTTTAATCACTCACCACCTGCGTTTCTCACAAAGTCTGTCATCTTTTATTCAATGTGTGTGAGGGAATGCATTGAGAAGCCCCAAACGAGGCCAAATTTCACAGTGGATAATGGGTAGCACAGGTGTAGCAGCAGACTAGACTGTAAAGTGAACTCTGAATGTTGAAAGTAAGCAAAATAGTGTTATGTTCTCAGACCAAAACAACCTTTGCTATCTCTGCAGAATTCTCCTCAGAGGAAGCTCTGGGGCAAATGGGATTTCTGCTAATTAGGAGAAGCTGATTGTTGTTATGGAAACACCCTGGAGTCAGTCTGATGGATACAGTTACATTTCCCTAATCTTTCGAAAATACCTTTCTAAATAAAATAAAATGGAGATTAAACATTTTTTTAAAAACACAAGTGCAGCATTGTTTTCAAATTGCAGATAAAGAGAAAGTCAAAGACCAAATGATTCCTTTTTGTATTCTCTCTCTCTCTCTCCTATTAGTATTGTAATATATACAACATTTTAAAACTTTGGGTCAGTATGTTTCTGTTTTATTTGTTTAAAGAAATTCACCCTTATATGCAGCAAGTATTAGATTTAATTAATCATTTTTTAATAATTAATTACAAATTAATAAATAATTTGAAGATGGTAATTATAATATGTTTTTAATCCTGATGAATACAGTTTCAGGAATATTATTCAGAAATATTTTTTAACATTTATAATGTTAATAAAAATGACTGTACAATCAAATCAACATAAATGTCACTGAAGACTGAAGACTGCTGAAAATTAAGCTTTACCATAATATTTTTTTATTCTAAAGCAGAAAACAATCATTTTAAGTTGCAATAATATAAAGAGACACATGATCAGTTTTACAGATTTGATTAGATACCTAGAAATATTTTTTAACATTTTTCAAAATAACATTTTCCTTAAACTTTGTTTATTTTCAGCTTTAAATTGGTAATTTGCATTGTGCTCCTTAATGGAGAGGATGGATGCTAAGATAAACTCAAAGCACCTATTCTTTGCCAACTAAACTCGGCTTGACAAACTATACAAAAATGTGTCCAATGCATGTCCATTTATATGCAGGCAGCGAGTTGTTAAATTCCCGCTCGAATCTAACCGTGTGAATAAAAGCGACAGAGAGAATTATGGGGCAACAGCAGAGCACTTTGCTCACCAGTGTGTGTGTGTATTGCAGGTGTCCTTTGGCTGTCAGTTGTGTCTGAGGTGCTATACATCATGCTGCTGGTCGTTGGCTTCAGTCTGATGTGCCTGGAGCTTTTTCACTCCAGTAACGTGATCGATGGACTCAAACTGAACGCCTTCGCCGCAGTCTTCACCGTGCTGTCAGGTAGGCCTCCACCCTTGTCCCCACCTCACTCCTAGAGAAACTAATTGTGCATTACTTCATTACATTTATCAGCACAGACTGTCCGGTCTTACCGCCGTCACAAATGATGGTGACAAAAGAAATATATGGGTTTGTATAATTCATAAAGTATTATTTGCAATCTCTACAAAACTGATTACCGTGATTAACTGATTAACTGATAATAGTGTTCAGATATGAGTGATTTTCAAAATGGCAACACCTACAGTTATCTAGCAGTGTTGGGCACATTACTTTAAAAAAGTAATTAGTTATAGTTACTAGTTACTTCTCACAAATAGTAACCGAGTTATTAACTGAGTTAGCTTGTTTTAAAGTAATTACCAGGGAAAGTAACTATTGCTTTACTTAAAAAATAATAATTCAAAATGGTAAATTTGGATGCCCCCAGTATTAAACATTAATTATTACTATAAAAGATTGAATATTCATCTACACTATTTATCTACTGACATACAGCATCAGTCAGACAAGAATTATAATATAATATTATATTTTAGCATTATATGATGATAGAACTTTAGTAATCAGTATTACCAAGTATGAATGCATATTTGTCATGTTGACTTAATTAGGTCTGGTGGTGGTGCTTGTTTATTAAGTCTTTCTAAAAAAAATATTAGAATCATATAATATAAGATAACAAAACTACTACAAATTCTGCTACTAATAATAATACAAAATGTTAAGTCTGGTACATCAAATACAGCTACACTGCGCACTTATTCAGATGGACAAAAAAATTCAATTCTAATGATTTCATAATAAATTATAGTAATGGCACATTTTATTGTCAGTAATGATAACGGTGTTGTAATGAGGGAAACAATAATTTGGTTGATCACGCATGCTAAAAAAATAGAGCAGTTATTCTCATCACTGTCATCCAGTACCGCTGAAAAGTTCTGGTCAGTAGAACGTTTTGAGAAGAAAAAAAAAGGTAATTCTTACGATAAGGACACATTTAATTGATCAAAAGTGAATGTAAAGTCTTTAAATTGTTACAAAAATCTATTTGTGTGTTTATGTGTGGGTGTTAATATTTTACTCTTTATTTTTATTACTAGAATAATACTTTATGAGCAGATTAATCTAAAACATGACCTTTATATTCAAATGTTAATTTTTGTTGTATTAAGATTCTGTGAAATCTGTTAACTAGTAATTTCACACTCGAGACACATTCACTTGAGAATGAGATGATGTGGAGAAAACAGAGGTCTCCCTGGACTGCTCTCTCGTTTTTCTCCCTCTATAGTCTAGTGCATCGTGGGTAAACCTCAGCAGTTAGAAAGCCAGAACAGCTGCTGCTTTTTGAATTTCTGATTATTTGATTTGCTAAATACCCAATAGTCTTGTTCATTTGGGGCCTTAATGCTTTTTAATTCCAAGTGCATCCGAGAGAGAGAGAGTGAGATCACCCATCCAGAGAGGAGCCTTCGTGTGGTTAGCTGACAGTGGCTGAACGCAATAAACTAAATAGGTTTTCAAAGGAAAAAAAAATATTCCCATATATTTAATTGTGCACATCACAGGTTGTCAGTGTATTCGAACTAAAATATTTGTGCCCAGATCTATCTGTCACTTGGTATAAATTAGCTAGAGTAAGCACGCCAAAATCAAAAAACACCACAAACAAAACTATGTGAGCTGCCAGAAAATATAAATTAAAAATATACAAATTTAAAAATATTAAATGAAAATGTATTCAAAATGCATTTTTGTTGCTGGGTTGTCAGAAGAAGAATGCAGGAAATTGTGTTAAAAATATATATATATATATTTTAACAGAACTAAATATTTGTCAGTAGAGTAAGAAGTATTTAGGTAACACGGGGTAAAAAAGCTAATGTTATGTAAGTGAGGATTTACAGTTACATGTTTCATTACAACTGAACCTTATTTGACCCTCAACAGTGGTGTTTTTGAGCCCTTGACACTAGATATGCCGGACACACAGATCCTACTGTACGTGATTGGGAACAGGTTCTACTTGCAAATAATGCAGTGATTTTGTCTTGTAAGCGAAAGGATCATAGGTTAATAACGGTGTTTTTCATAGAGAAAATCTGTAAATCTCTATTGTAAGTGTGCTTATATCATCTCTATGACGTACACTGTGTACACATTTCCACGTCCATAAACCGGTCCTAATTTACTGTGCTGTTTTTCTGTGGAGCACAAAAGGTGATTTTTTTTTATGTTCCCATAATTCTTTTCCACAATGGATCATTGAGTCAGGATTGGGAAGAGATTCGTTAATCAATCATTCAGTCTCATTAGTTCAGAAGATAATTGTGCCGTGTTCAACGTCATACAGGTTTGGAGTAAATAATGACAAAACCTTTTCTAGCCAGTGGGCAACAGTACGATCAATTACCGATGCATGTGTGGATTCCTCAACAGGTCTTCTGGGAATGGTGGCTCACATGATGTACACGCAAGTTTTCCAGATCACAGTCAGTTTGGGTCCAGAGGACTGGAGGCCTCACACATGGGACTATGGCTGGTCTTTCTGGTGAGCTTCTCTGATATTTCACATTTGCATGATCAGCCTAAATTTGATTCGTATGCCATGAAAGAAAAAAGTAATGCTTATATTCAGGAAAGATATTAAATTGAGCCAAAAGAGCACTATAAAAAAAATCCATGACTGTATTTTAAATCTGCTTTTAATGTGGATTAAACTTTACATTAGCTGTCTCTCAGGTAGGGAGAAGTAGCGACATCTGATTCGTGATTATATAACTCAATATATTTTCTCAGAACTCCCTAAATAGGTCCTGATCAATAATTGAATGGAATTCTCTAGAGTAGCTTCAAGTCCCTTCCCAGTACTTGGTGCTTTTACATCCATCCTGTGTTATATAATTCACCAAGCAAAGAGGCGAGGCGTTCTCAGAAGTCACAGATGTGCGGGTGTCTGGTCCTCATTCTGCAACAAATGAATCTGGCTCCTGCAGACCCTTCTCATTTCAGGTTCACTTTCTCCAATATAAGTGCTCTCTTTCCAGCAGAACTGGCAACCTAAAGAAAAAAAAGCTAATTAAACTTTAAAACGGTTTCCTTAGTTTCTCTCTGCACTCTGAGAGTACGTTGACCCATGCGTCCATGAAAATGTGAAAAATGTAAATTAAAATACTGTATCATAGCATATTTCAAATTTTATTTTTTTGGATAGAATATTTTTGAAAGAAGCATCTGCTCATCCAAGGCTGGATTTATTTGTTAGAAATATAGTATGAACACTAGTAATGTGAAATATTATTATAATTATGCTTTTCAATGTAATGTATTTTATTCCTGTGATGGCAAAGCTGAATTTTTAGCAGTCAGGTTTTTTTACTGTGTTGATATCAAAATGTATCTGTGATTTAGATTTTCTGTAATGCTGCTAAAATGGATACAAAACATTTTGCGGTATCAGTAGACAGTGACCAGTCTTTTCGGTGAAAATCCAGTTACTGCCCAGATAAAAGTTTGAAGTGCTTTTACTGCCTTTATAAAAAAAAGTCTTAAATAGAAACTTTTCCATTGGCGTTTTATGATGCATGTCAGCTGTACAGTGAATTTTTGGAGTGAGTCTCTGTCATTTAATTTTTTGGGACCATGCCTCTCTGTTAGAGCAGAGAGGGAATGGCTGTAGTGGATCTCCCAGCAAATGATTTGTGTTATTTTGGCACTTAGATATAAGAGACATGCATTGGGGTTCTGACAGGCATGAAAGTGGTATTTACATTGGCTGAATTACCACAGATGCTTGCCTGGCATCCATTAGTCTAGGCTAAAATTGCTTCATTTGTCCTCTGCCATCTGGCCAATTTCTTGTTTTTTTTTTTCTCTATTTCTGCACTACCTTTACTACCTTACTGAATGGTAAGAACCTGAAAATGAAAGAGTAATTGAAGTTTTAGCTTCAAGGTTTAATTTCCTCAGCTCACAAGTACAAATACTGAACTCTCACGGTTTTTGATTGGAAACTGAAGGTAATTTGCAGTCTATAAATCACAGGCACTTTTTGGGGAACGTAACTTTACTACTCCTGATAAATGAAAATAAAGAAGAAAAAAAAAACAGTTTGGGCAAAAAAGTACACAACACAAAAGCCGTTATTTAAAACAAATGAAAAATGTAAAATGTAAAAATGTAAAACCTCAAAACAATATGCATTAATATATGCATAGTAAAGTATTAAAAGGATGACAGTTCTGTCATTAATTACTCTCTCTCATTTTGTTTGAAACCTATAAGACCACAGAATTGAAGATATTAAGATAGCTTTCTGACCCTCTATAAGAAAGGGTCCTGTCTCTTTCAAGATCAACAAAGGTAGTAAAGACATCATTAAAATAGTACATGTGACATCAGGTGTTCAACCGTAATGTTATGAGGCTATGAGAATACGTTTTGAAATGCATTTTCTTTTATTCTGTTTCAGTCTTTCACAGTACCACGATGCACATGTGTGATCCCTCTTAGTTCATTGTCTATATTTTCTGATCCAAATAGTAATAAGTAAGGCTAGGCAAAAACTTCGTGAAGACAGCGTGCACCTTCCTCTGCTTGTAGAAGAAGAAATTGTTGAATGAAGGCATTATTTTGGTTTCCTTGAAGCTTCGTAAGATTACAGATAAACCACTGATGTCACATAGACTATTTTAAAAAGATTCTTACACCTTTGCTTGACTGGGTTTCTGCTGTAAACAAAGCTTTTGAGTGTGACTTGTGAATAAGCACATCATTGATAGGACATACGAAATGAATTTATTAATGGATTTCAGACTCGGCTAAGTATCAGTTAAACCTATCAACACAAAAAAAGTGTAATAATGTACCTAACGTAATATAATTATGTAACAAAGGTAAGTAAAATGTGCTATTTACGCAATGTGCTGTCATATGGAAATGCGAATCAATAGCATATAACATCTCATGTTTTTTCACATGTGTTTTATAGTATGGCCTGGGGCTCATTTACCTGTTGCATGGCTGCCTCCGTCACCACCCTCAACTCCTACACAAAAACGGTGATTGAGTTCCGGCACAAGAGGAAGCTCTTTGAGCAAGGCCTGCGCGAAGAGCAAACCTTCCTAGATCCAGAAGCCTTCCATTACTTCCGTGACAGGTCAGTTCAGTCCATCTCCAGCTCTATAGATGTTTACCCAAGCCACGGAAGCAGCCATGGGAGCAGTCGTGGGAAAATGCGCTCCCCTCCGGCTCCGGTGGACCAGAGCGACAACACAGAGTCTCTAGGAGAAGAGCAGTGCTGAGAGGAAGCGAAGTCGGTACTGCACAGGTGGCCTTGCTCGGACCGGACAACTCGGAATACCGATGAACTGGGATGTGAGGGGTTAGAATGTTGAATTCCCTTTTTTGATACGCATTACGAGGGTAAAAAAAATGGACATGGTTAACAGTATTGAATGAGGCATGCGGGTAACAAGCTGAGCCTTAGCGCAGAGAAATCAGTGATTGTAAATAAAATCATGCGGAAACGGAGCGTTTTTTTCCCCCATTGACAGATAGCTGAGGTCTGCACGGCCAGGTGGGAAAACCACATGACTTACACTGCCGTGAAGACTGAGCCGTGCGAGCTTCTAAAAACGCATCAAAGCATCTGTCGGTCCCTCGCCCTGACAGCTAGACATGCTCCTGAGTATTTATCGGTCTTACACAGTATGTGAAATGCCCTCCTCCCTTGGTGAGATCTGCTTGAATATGCCTTCATGTCACAAACAGCAGAGTAGCGTACCGTTTAAATCCTGCCTTCGATACTGCTGCAGCTGAACACCGGAGAAGCACAGGCCATTTCAGCTGCAACATCCACTAGGTATCAAAAGGTTACTGCCACTTGGATTTTGCCTGTTTCTGTCTATTGTCGTGCATTACTGGCTTGATTAGCAGCAGTCAGTGACAAGATTGTAAACCCTGACCCCAAATCATTTTTTTTTTTGTAATATCTGGAATATCTTATTAATGTACATACAATGAATGGAATTCTATCTATTAATGAATGTACTAAATTGTATATTTATCTATGTATGCACTATAATCCTGTCTTTTTCATTTGATAAAAAGAGGTACAAAATTGTCCTACTGAATTATTTCAAGTTTGTTTTTAGACTAGAAGATATTGTTTAGAAACATATATGTTATATTCCACCATGTAGTTCATTTAATTTTAGTCAATCTTTTTTATTTTTAAGTACAGAAGTGGGCCTAAGTGAACCATTTTATACCGCCACACAAAATTAAATTTTACGTTTGGTAAAAAGGACATGAACAATGTTTTATTCAATTTAAATATTGAAAGCCACATTTTCAACCCCGAAGTTAATCGCAATATTGTATGTTACAAGTACCATAGACAGATAGATTAGATAGATAGATAGAAAAACACCTTTAAATATAATTAATATATATTATTTATTTGATCATTTTTAAAAACTCTGAGGCAGAAACAGGCTTGCATACATTCAGAGGTTGTTTAAAAACCTTTGAAAGTTATTGCAAACTAGTGAAGAAAAACACATTATTGACTAAAAAAATACATCCTGTGTTTGCTATTATAGGGAATTTTTTCACATCTGGAGCTTAGCAGCGTGTCTGTGAGCACAGTCCTTCTCAGTGAATCATTTTCTGTGAGTTCAGGATTTATGCTATTCAAGCTATTGAATTACACAGTGCTTACTAGAAGCCGCAGAACCGCTCGCTGTAAAAAGCGCTTGCATGGTTTAGAACCTGCCTTCAGCAAAAGCCCAGATCAAACAGCCAGTCAAATTAAAGGGGATTGATCTAGCTGTGCAAAAGCTAACAGATGAAGTTTATTCTAACGCTCTTTAACACATGTAATTGTGTGAAATTGTAAAGTCAGTGAGCTCATTTGTGTCGTTACAGAGAGTGGATGTCCACCTTCATACATTATCAAAACATCTGCAAGCCATTTTTTTTGTCCCATTACAAATTGATACAATTCCTCCAAAAATACAGTATCATACATCCCGCTACACATGCAAAAAGCAGTATATCAGTTTTTGATGTAACTTCGATTGGATTCGTCTGAAAGAAGAAAGTCATATACACCTAGGATGCTTGGAAGGTGAGTAAAACACAGGCAGATTTTTATTCTGGGTGAACTAACCCTTTAAGTATTTCAGGAAGTTCCTTCTTGAGTATTTAATTACGGTAGTCCGTTGGCATTGACAGAAGAATGCACATGAAAAAGCCTTTAACGGAACTAAACGGGAAGAATATTTGAAAACAGTAATTATTTTTTACGGTCCTGTTTGGTAGTGGAAATTGCACACATACACCTACAGAATGTGCTTCCCTAACACTGAAGTTATTCATGAAATTTCCAAAGACTTTACAGATGGTGCAACATATTGTGCCATTGTGTGGTCAAACTATGAGTCTGAAGTAGTAAGAGTACAGAGTCAAGCTTCAGCTGTGATTTACAGTCTCTTCCATATTTCCCTATACTAAAAAAGCCCCTTATGTTTACCGAGAACACTTAATGAATGCTTTCTATAATCAATGCATTTTTAACTCACGAATAACGACTCGCTGGCCCATAGTGCCTCTATAAGCTCATACATTAGTGAAGTGCTTCCTCTGCTGGGTGAAATCTATAGCGTGCTTTTAAATGCTGTGCTATTGAAGACGTGCCGCACATCTGGAGAAATCGGCTGACATACATCCTCTTATTCATCCCTCATCCATCATTTTTTGTTTCAGCTGGGTTTTTCCTGCCATCTGCCCCAAGCACAGTGCGATGCCTTTTCTGATTGTTTTACATTCGCTAGATCGCTGACCTGTGGGTGACCCTAGCACTATTGGACATAGATTACCAGCACCTTAAGTGAAAAGCAATTACATTTATCTCCATATGGCACAAAGGATCTACAGCAGACCGCAAAGAGATCTGAATTAACACTACACTGCTCTGCCATTGACGGGAGATGGTTCAGTGATGGAAAAGAGTCTCCTTTCACATTCGGTTTTACAAGGCAAACAATACAAAGCTGCTTTCATTCCGTTTACAGGAGGGGTCATGCGGCACAGGCTCAATTTGAGCCCTGGAGATGAAACACAATGAGCTGGCATTTGGGGCAAGAGATAGCGCAGAGGGAGAGGAGAAATTCATCACGGTTTGGTGATAAATCAAGGAGAAGCCATCACTAATTAAAGTGCATCAGCAGTGTGTCTCTCGCCTCGCGGCGTCGCTTACAGTATTATAACTTTCAGTTCTGCGAATTATGCGCAAAACAAAGAAACTCATTTGTACAGAGAGGATGAAACCAAAACGGTCTAAAACTGGCTTGCTTTTATCCACATACAAGACGACAGGGCGCAATTGTTTTCATAGCATATATTCGCCATTTACATAATGTTTAGTCATGGTAGGTAATGAAATGCAGCTGAAAGAGTTTATGAGGTGCACCTGCTGGGCCGCTGGACGGGTCATTTGTGTAATTTTCATTAGGCGGACAGAAGCGATTGGCATCCCTGTCGCCATGGTACGGCTATGTCTGAAGGTATCGCTGGCTTGAGATCCAGATTTATTCTCCTTCGCAGATGAGAGGAATCTCTCGTGCTTCCTGCCCCCGATGTTGCTCAAATAACAGTAATTAAGACATGTAAATTATAATAAATTATGTTCCTCGCTGTGGGTGAAATGGAGGTTGAAAATAAGCGTAAAATAAGCAGCGTGCTGCACATGAAACCAGAGATACTGGCTGTTTTGTAACGACATTCATTTCCAATGATACGGCATAAATCCTTTCCAGATCGAATAAATCAAACAGTCGCAGGATGGCAATGCAACTCGAGAGAGTTTCTTATAAAAATATATAATATAAATGTAGCCTTTATGTACCTTCTTGTTGTTCCTGACCCATCGGTTGTATCTGTAGAAAAGCAAATAGAGGCATATTTAAACAAATGAAAGTTCGTAAAGACAGGTGTCCTCTAAAACACAATACTAAAATTGATCTGAAACACATTTATTTTATGCTAAGTACTTTACAAATACAGTATGCTTAATAAAAAATGCCCTGCGGTTGTACTCTGCAATTATACTGAACTGGTATACTTAAAGTTCGCCTCATTTTGTGCTTAACACACAATTTAATTGCGTGCAAGTAGTGCCAAAGTCCAACTACTGATTCACTGAAGTATATTTCATTGTGCTAAAATGGAACTATTTGCAAGTATACTTTATAATAAATATCTTAGTACGGCATCTTTTTTAATGAGGAATATTAAAATGTTATAAATGTAAATTAGTTTTATCAAGCATTTTGTAATAGTGCACTTGACGACGACGAAAAAAAAAAAAAAAAAAAAAAAAAGGAAATGTTGGATGCTGTTAGCTGGAAAATGAAATAAAATTAAAAATGTCTACGGACCTAAAAGCACTCACGGTTGAAGAAACACCCGTGTACGTTTTATCTACACTAGATGCTCTGTAATTTGATGTCAGATAGACTGTTCTCTCCATCATCATGGGATTCCAATTGGTCTCTCAGATCCTGACATATGCTCCAGACGGAGAATAATCAAAGGTCTTATCAGAGCTTGATGGATGGTCAAATCAAACAACTCCATCTGTAGGACTGGAATAGGCCCTTGAATGGAAACTTGCTCTCTCTTTTTCTTGCTCTCTCTCTCTCTTCCTCTCTCTCTCTCTCACTTCCACTATATTTTCTATTTATTTACAATAACTGACAGCCGAAAATTTAACTGCTACAGAATTACAACAAGGCCACCGCCCTTCTGTGTCAATATTAATTCAAATGCATGACTTAGAGGCGAAAAAAAAAATGCAGCTGCAGTTCACCTTGCATTGACCTGTCTGAGTTTTTAATGTTCTTTAAGTGGCTGGGTTTGTTCCGCAGTGTCGTTTCCGCACGTGATGAATTCGGTTGAACGGGGTGACGGCTGTTGAGGTGCAGGGTGGGCGGACATGGGGGAGACACGTGTTTTGCACTGCATCGCTGACCACTTCTTAATGGATACGGGAGATTTATGCAAGCAGTCACAAAGAATGGGGTTGTATCGCTCTCGCATAGCTCAGCTTCAGAGTGGCCCGTCTGAAAACCCGGTGTATATTTTATCTGTGCCAGTTTTATAGTTGTGCAAGTCTGGAGGATATTAACCGAACCGCAGACGCTTTCTGAAACACAATAGAGCTGCCACTGAATCTTGTGGCACTTTCTGAAACATTCCTTCGTTTATTATACTCATCCGCAATCCTGAATCATTTATGAGGGCGTTACGACATCATCTACCACTATTCGCATTTAATTACTTTTGTTTAGCGAGAATATGACAATTTAAGGGATTGTTCATTCGTGCGTACCCTATTAGGCACAGTTAATAAACGGTGTGGTTTGGTGTAGCAGAGCTGCATACATACAAAAGATTTTAGAAAGAAAATATATTATAAGAAAGCTTTCAGAGTTCCGAATGCTGACTACTGAAAAAACTAGCCGCTCAAGAAAATTGTACATGGATATATCGTTTCATCCAAGCCAAACTCACAAGAAAACCTTTTTTTTTTTGTATGAAATTGTATGATGTGAATCACAGAAAAGCATGTGATTACGCATGAAGGTCCGTCCACCCCTAACCCCACCACTGAAAATAATAGTCACTGCAAGCAGATTGTATGAAAATGTGCAAATGATACCATATTCATAACTTATCCAGTAATTATCTGAAATGTCAACTATGAATTGCTATCAAATAGTGTTGATTTCATCACGTATCATCAGCCTCTGTTTGCAGTGTCTGTTTCACTAACAAACATAACGAACGCGTTCCTCTTATAAAGCATATGCCAAAATATGGTTTGAATAACGCTCTCTCGGCCACTGAACGGTCAGATCACAAACGAATCCCTCATTATTTTTTGTTTATTCAAAACTAACCAGAAATACATAAGCTACTTTATTTCTGTGAGATGTGGTTAAGTGACTCTACTTAATGTGGCTGTGCGATTTAGAATGCGCATAACTGATTTGCTGAAAGCAGTGCATTGTAAAGGTACTAGCCTTACTGTTGCAGATTTAAAAAAAACCCTTTCTTTATTCCCTTAATTACATGCCCGGTCTCAGGAATATGCCAAAAGCATGTGGGCTACGTGTTCTCTTTAAGACAAACGCTGCAAGATTGATTCACATCCAGCAGTGTGTGTGTTCAAGGGCACAGCAAATGTAAAGAAATCTAATTAGTCTACAATATATGGCAGAGGAGACGTCTTGTACCAGCTTTTGTACTTTGAGATTCTATGTAAATTCATGTCATGGGTAACATAAAAAAAAAAAAAGTAATGCTATAAAAACCTCCATTTGGGGAAGAAAATTGCTGCTTTGTAAAATTGAGAGTGTAGGAACATTTGTAATGATACAAGCTAATTTCTGAGCGTGCAATCGATTGCTTTATTCACATGAATTAAACCCCCTTATAAGAAATGCATATGTTTTGGAGTCACATTGTGAGATTAATTTTGACTCTGTCTTCTAAATTGGAACTGATGGCACCCCGGTTCATTTGTCATTTGTTAACGGCGGTCTCAGTGACACACTCACTGGAATTCTCCATCAATTAGATCAATGGATTGATTAATCCCGAAGAGCTACAGATGGTTCAGGTGCTTATGGACAAAATCTGCCTAACAAGACTGGACAAGCCCTGATGCTGCTTCTTGCCATTCCTTGCCACTGTTTTCCCATCTTACATGATATTTATTTTAGAAAACAATTCTATAAATAACACATTTGTACATTTAGTAATTTAGCAGGCGCTTTATCCAGAGTGACCTGAGGACAATGGAAGCGATCAAAATAAAAAAAAAAGAGACAAGGTTAAAGATAGATAGACAGATATGTTTTTAGATTTTAAGTTTAAACATTTAGCGTCACGTTTTTAGAACGTTGCGTCTTGTGAAAGATGCTGAAAACCATCACGATCATCCGTCTAGCGCACATGTTTACAAATAAAATCCATTTCACACTGTTTCTTTAACTGATTTGTGCTCCTTTGGCTGCATCAGATTGTAGCTCGTATCACACGGTGTTTACATTCTCTGAGCATTATCCTCTGACACATTCTCATTTAGATAATTGATACACAGAACGTACCCTGCCACATAACTATGGCTTTCATAGCACCAGCTATAATGTACTAATGTATGCAGCTAATGTAATGCACTCAATAGAAAGCACTTTTACACAGTTCATTTGCACAGCTTCCCTGCAATGTGTCGTACCAATGCAAACGGTAGCAGTCATTTGTCAGGACTGAATATTTCCAGAACATTTGAATCATTTGTGCGAACATTTTGTTACTGCGCTACCAGTGCAAACGATGCGATGTAGGCCTATGTGATACGCACATAATGTGTGTGTACGCTTTATGAACTCTGTAAACAATATTTTTAATTCTTCTTGAATAATGCTTCTGACCATCTATATTCATTTCTCTTCTATTCTTAATTGTGTTTTCATAAGGCATTACGCAAACATTTGCGAGCGAGCTGCCTAATAAAGAGTTAACTTTTTTTAAACAATCCTTTTACGAAGCACTGCAGTGATTTTCCAAGTAACTGATAAATGCAGTCCACTGCTCTCCATATATAAAAAAAAAGACTCACTCACTTATGTGATTAGCGATAATCAAATTGCGCATATGGGGAGGTTGATTACAGCTTAATAAATAACGTGGGGTCTCCAGAGCGATATCAATCAATTCACATTGGTCAATTCTCATTAGGCTTCGTTGCTCTGAGCTATGGAGGGCAGACAAACATAATGGATTTTACTCACTGCCAGTCTGAGATATTTCTCTCACCTTTTACGGAGCTGTTTTGGAGTCTGGCATAGACTGAACCCCTGTGACAGGTGAAACAGCTGCCATGCCATATTGTCCTCTCTAATGACCTAGTTTGCCAGGTGAGGCCAGGCCCACCGCAAAACACGTCCACCTTAATTACCGTTCAATTACCTTGGCTGGGACATCAAATCCATCAGAGGAGCTTTTACCTAAACCACTGGCTTGATCTAGAGACCGAGCACACTTGAAGTGATAGCCAAGATGTGATATTTGAAAGTGTAATGGACAGCGCAGATATTAATGTTCTCGCTACAGTTATTACTACCATTAAAAAGTTGTTCAACACTGGTTATTAGACACTAGCAAGTTAGCATATTAGAATGTAATGGCTGCTCAAAATTCAGCTTAGCCATCACAGAAATACATTACGTTTTAAAACATATCAAAATATAAATCAAACTGTACGTGTTTTTAAACCGTATTTGGTTGGTCAAGCCCTGTCGGACGCCATGTTGAGATCACGTGATTAATCAACGCTGTCTGACGCCGCTCTCGTGCCGCTAGGTGTCAGTGTAAGTTAGCAAAACATAAACTAATTAATCCAGCGACGTCGTCAGTTAGTAACCTGTGGAAATTTACGCGGGTTTTAGATTTATGAATAAGGCCAGTTGTATTACTTAAAGACACTGTAACATTTTGTTCTAAAACAGAATGAAATGCAGCCTTCAAATCTACATCTGAAGCTGCTTAACAAGTTGCTGTAACTGTTGCTTTGGTCATCAAGCATGTAAAATCAAACCCACTTGATAGCTTATACGACTAAATTTGATTTAAAAAGAACACATCTCGTCGAAGGGCATTAGCAATCATGTTATTCATGAATTAAAAACTAATCATAAAAGCGGAAGCTCCAGAGGAACCTCGTGAGTTTAAAAAAACCCCATAGTCTCTACAAACTGAGCACTATAACAACTTGAGAACTAGAAAAAGCAAATATATTTGTTTATGGTGGATAAGAACAGTAACAATTGAACTAATTTTGTTAGCTATCTCAGATTTCCGTATTCCCTCAGAGGCAGCTAATGTCGTGATGATCATGATATAGACGCTTCAGCAACAGCTGGGCAGTGTAATGAATGTGCTCAATATCCAGCAGGAAGAGCACTCCCGTGGGTTCATCTTTTTCCTTTTACTGTCATTAACCATATGCCTCCGCGGTGCGTTGTTTTTCCTTTCATTAGATATTTATACATTCACAAAGCCGCATTAGTGTGGACACTCATTGTCTAGACCGCACTTGTAAGATAAAACCTACACGTGTCCACTTCGCCAGCTACTTTTGTCGCAAACCACATTTCACTTCCAGTCACCTTTCCTCTGTTTGCTTCGCAAGATGGGTCTTGGTTTACCGAGCAGAGTATCGGGAGACGACAGTACAAACATCTCTTTGAAGAGCCTTCTGTTTGATGCTGAACTCTCACAAGGGATTCTGTCACAAGCTGACACCAAAACATGCACTGATCCGTATTCCACACAAACCATCACATTCCCAAGCCGGCTCTCAAAAGGCTTCCAGGCTCAGGGCTGTATATTCTTAAAGGCATTTTATATAAACAATGAATCACGATTTTCTTCTTCATCTGCACTATTCTGCCCTCTGGAGGAACCGTGGCGTCCTGTTGGGAGCAGGCGCTGACAGGAATGGATCTTTTTTGCTCTTTTGCATTTGGGAAAAGACTCGCTGGAGTGGTAACGATCCTCGTCAACTTTCATCTTTAGGCAAAAACGCTGGCGTGAGATGCTGCAGAAGTTCTCAACAGGTGGGCCGCGACTCAAAAGATCACAGGCTTGTTCTGATTGAAACAGCTGGGGGAAACCACTCTAACATAAATAGTGTATATAAATCTAAAATACAATGTTACACGGCAAAAAATAAATGCAATCTGAAATTATAGAAAAATTCAAACTCAAAACGAATTACTGCGTCGTGTAGGCTATTCAAAAGAGAAAGCTTTAGCTCTGCTGCCATCTACTGGTCAGAGGAATAAAAGAAACAGTCCATATGAATCCATAATGTCAGTTTTTTATATAAGGGAGGGTATTTGCTATACAATTTTTATTATTATTTGTTTCCGCCAATAAATGAATGTATAAAATACATATACATTTAGCAGCATGCAAATTAAATTCAACTGAATTAAACTACTGAGTGATAAATAAAAATATGTACCATGGAAATAAAATATAATAAAACAAAAATTAAATAAATAACAACCAGTGTTGTGCTATTTCTTATAGTGGGCGCCTTAGCATGTAAATAATAATACATAAATAATACATGGACATGGTTCTGTGATATATGTAAGAAATAGGGCATTACCATCTGACATACAGATGTATAGCCATTGTATTTTTGGAGGGGGATCTGTAGTAGAATAAAATCAAAACACTCTCCAGTGTAAACTGTGCTTTTAAATAACATATTTAGATCTATTTTATGTCCATTAAATAAAAAAAGAATGAATTACTGAATTACTAAAAACCGATCAATGTTATAGATATAGCGTTATCTATTATAGGAGCCCTTGATGTAGTACCACTGCAACAACCACAAGGAGATAGCCATAAACTTTTGTCTGTTTTTCCTCAACATGAGTGGGTGGCAAACTATAAATCTTGAGTGTGAAGAGGTTAGGTAAAAATGATTCATATAGTTCCTCCAGTAATACACGTTTGACCTCTCAGTGTTCATAAAACAATTCCGTCTTTGTCAAATAATTGTTTGCCACTAATTCTTTTTTTTCTTTTCAGGATTTGTTAAAAAATAATCGTGAATTCAGTCATATCTAGCTTGATAGGATTTTGTTTGTATTGTGAATTGCTTTATGTCCCAAAGCACAAGAGCGAATGTGAGTTAATGATAAAATTTGCAAACTAACGGCTCTTATGAGTTTTAATGAATCAAACGCATACGGGCCAACCAGTGAGGTCCGGTATTCAAGTGAATGGCTCTTTTGAGCACATGTAGTGAATTAAAAGAATACAGCTCAACCAGTGTAGTCTAATTCCAGTACAAATTATTCTTATCTCGTTCTTTTCAGCATACCAGCAAAATGTATTGCAAGCGAAAGACTCAAATGAGTCACTAATGAGTTCTTTTTCTTTCTTTTTATTGAAACTAACGGGCCTACGACTTCTGATGAGCTGCAAGACATAAACTATAGCTCAGCAGACCTTTGTTGTTCATGTAACACCACTGTGCGCATTTTGCATGTTTTTTTGAAAGCATCAACTGAGAGCGTTTTTGCCACCTCTATAAAGTCTCTCTATATATATCATTACATTTACCACAAACATTTATATAGTGCTTTTTACAATGCATATTGTGTCAAAGCAGCTTTACAGTCTGTGTAAGAATCGCTCTAATTTTATTGCTGAAATGTTATTGTCATTTAGCAAGCCTTTATTCCTTACAAGCGTTAAACTCTTCACGAACCCCCTAATGTAAAGCCACAGTTTGTTCAGCACTCTAGTTGTGTTCACTTCCCCCCATGGTCGCACACGTTTGTGCAAATGCTGACAGAGCAGCTATAGGGAACACACCAGAAAAATGTAGTCATTTGGTAGACAAATACTAATTCAGACACACCGATGCACGTCAGCACGTCCCCATTCTGTTCGGTTCAGCGATGATAAACAACACCCTGTGTATCAGCCATACAACACACACTAAAGGCTTTTGAAAAACCGTCGGGAGCGTTTGCACACAAGCGTCCTCTGTGATGTCAGTGACCATGCACGACGATTTTGGACGCCGGACAGAAAACGCATTAAATCCCTGACATGGCAGCTGTGAAAGTAAATTGTGAGAGAGCATTAGGATTACGTTTTTCCCCGTAACCAAACTTGTTACCGAGGACGGAACGAAGCCAGACCGGTAGACGTACGGATTGTGGTTTGCCTTTCTTGAGCAAAACAGAAGGGAATGGAGACGAATGACAGATTGAGGGGAGAAAAGAGGAGCACAATGCTGCATATGCCGTTTGAGGGGGCTAGACAAAGACCAGTCGCTACCCCCTCCATCCCCCCTCTCAGTGCCAGCTAAAAATACTTCCTTTTCAGGCTTGCGCGTGGCTGCCTTTGATCTGCGGGCCACTCCGGGCCCTGTGCGTCAGCAATGACGTCAATCAAGCTGGAGAGGGGCTCCTGTTGTAGGTGGAGCGGCTTGTGGGTGGGCTGCTGCAGCCGGTATGAATGAACAGCCGAGTGCTGAGAGATCTGCATTGTCTGTCGAGCAGGGGCCCCCGGATCCCATCCTTATTCAACCCCTCGCGCTGTACATCGGCCGTTAATTGCCACCCTCTCAAAAACATGTTTATTTACGTTGTTAACATCGCGTCGAGGCGCTGCTTGACATTGAGTGTGTCTAAAAACATGTTTGAATCCAGTTCTTCGGTTCACACACCAAACTGTGGATCTGAAAGTGCAGACAACTATAGGGGTGCAACTGCGTATCATATACCGCGATACCAAAATACAACTTGTGTTATAAAGTATCGTCGCGCAAAAACAAAACTTTAGACTGATTGAACCAAATACGGCTTTAAATATGGGAAAAAATACATTTGAGCTTCAGCAGTCATGTTTCTATCCACCTATTTTTATGCGCGTTTTGGGATATGGCATTAAAAAAACCTTGGATGGAAATGTCAAGATACATACTGTATAAATTCTAAAAACGTGCATAAAAAATCACGAGCTCAACTAAGTTGGATACATTTCTTGGCCGAGAAGAAAACGTGCACATAAAGTACGATGGAAACCGAATAAATTACTTAAAACTGGACCAACCAAAACACTGCTCTTTTGTCATTCTAAAATGCTTGAGCAAAGGCTCATCAAAATGCACTGTTATAATTAACTCCCAGAACTTTGTTCCCAAAAAGCAGACTTCGAATTTCTGCATTTGTTTTCAACAGTCTATAGTCAAAGGTGTATATATTATACTGTAACTCTAAATGTATTTCTAGTTAAATTAAAGTGGTCCGTGCTTTCTGTTTAGCTGATAGTCATATGATGATTTTCATTTATTCACTTTTTGTGCACCGGCACTTTGTTTATGTATTTGTTACGTCAAGCAGTGGTCTTCAGAGCGATTGGAGCAGGCAATAATGGCGACGCAGTGATTCACAAGCCCTCGCATAGAAATCTGAATGTAACTCGATAAACACAAACACACACACACACACTCTCACATACGGTTACTTGGCAACAACACTGTTACTAAGAGACTGATTGCAAAGGAGGCTGGTTTCTATGGCAACAGCTGTGGCTGAGTCATCCGCAGTGCAGCATGTTGCTGGACTGGCAAGCTGATCAGTCTCTAAGTCATGGTGAAAGTACAAGGCCCCTGCGAATCAAATTGCTGTTATGTCACAAAGAGTGATGTGATGCAGTGCAACACATTTTTATTCCCCAAATCTGCTTCCTAAGAGATTAAATTACACCGGACGCATGGAGGAGGGCTGGTGTGCCGAAGCAGATCTATACGCTAATACTCTGCGTCCTTGTTCGCTTTATTATTCGATGGACAGTTGTGTCCTCTTCCATGAGGTCTGCTTTGATTCAGAGCATTGCTGAACTGAACAGGTTACGCACCCGCCCTATAGACATCGCTCCAGCTGTTGAGGCCTGTGGCGACATCTGGGTGGAAAGTGAGGTTTGAGTGCAGAGCGATCTGATTGGTTGTTGTTGACCCTTGCTACATAAAACAAACAAACAAAAACAAATACACCAAAGCAGCTTGAAATCCTGCTTTATGAATCATGCCACATCTCTCAAGTATGATATACTAGGCTATTTAGAAAAGCCTTAATCTGCTGATAAAACAAAATGCATTTTCCAACTCTAAATATATATATATATATATATGAACACACATAAGTAACACAGGTAAATATTTTGAAAATATTGTATATATTTATATTCTTATATTTTATATTATATAAAAATATATTGAACACAAACATATTTTACTTAAATACATGCATGCACTTTTTTTAGATGTAATTATTCACAATAAATATATATATATATATATATATATGAACATAAAAACACACATACACACCCAATAAATAATTCATTTTATTCAATTTGTTTAACTTTTTATAATACTAATTTCTCCTGTATCTTAAAAATGACTTTTTGCAAAACGGTTGCAGTCATTTTCATACGGTTCAAATATCCTGCATATGTTTGTTAGTTTAACACACACAGATTGTCAAACTCACTCTCAGGTTTACCCTGTTGTCACAACTATCCTGACCACAGTCTACCGTTGGTGGATTGATTTGACTGTGCAAACGAGAGAAGCATTTTCAGGTGTACTCTACGCTCTTTGATTATGGCATAATTAGGCAATGCAGTTGTCATTCATCACCTAACGACAAAAACAAAGGAGATCTGTACCAAAAAAATAAAATGGTAGTTACACACGGCCACATACTTTGCGTTGTTTTCATGCTGGCATTTAATTAAAGTTGCATGGAGGAGTGGTGCCATATAAAGGGTTCTCTTTCGATTACAAACAGGGAGTAAAGGCTTAATTTGTACCGAGAGAAGCATGTTTAAAAATTGCAACTTCTCTTCACACATTTCACTCCCGGCCATGTCCTGTGTTAGAGGATGTGTCACCAAAAAATTTACATTCTGCCATAATTTACTCACTTTCGTGTTTATTAGACATTGGTTGATTTTAAGGCACAAATGAAGACATTTTAAATGAAAGCTTAGACTTATAACTGAAATGCATATTGTGAATAAAAGCCTTACTTAAATCCTTTTATCACAGGCAGGTTGCATAAACATATAAGATGTTGTCTTCAGAACCAACTTGTTTGACCAAGTAGTAGCTAACCAAGAGGTTGCCAGACTAACTTTGCGGACTCAAATTAGACAACTTTCCACTTTTATAACCGACTTTCAGAAGTTATAAGCATTCCTGAAGAAAAAAATAGTTAACTAAAATGGGTTAAGAAAAATGTAAACCCCATAACTCTTCGCAAGATGCCAATTTAACTGCTCGTATCAATTTATCGTTTGCCTACACTTTTTACGACATTTGCTGTAGTTTATTTATTGACCGTTTAGAAAAAATCGATTTGTTTATGTTTTTATAACTGAAATAATACGTGGGTGAATAACTGTATTGATATGGCATGAATTACTTTTATTTGCATTATCAGCTGCAAGGAAAACCTGGACCTCATTACTGAATTTTCCTGACAAATTCGCAAGTGGAAAACGGAAGCAGAAAGTGGAAAATATCAGGTTTTGGCAGCCATAACTTGGTCCCTCACATACCTTGTTTTTTTTATTGACATGCCATAAAACCATAACCGTCTCCCTCTCTGAGCTGCTTTGTACAATAATCCAGAGTAAGCACATCTTTATGAGATTCCCTAGACCTGCAAGTTAAAGTACACAGACGCGCACACCAATGGTGAGCCGTGTCTGCGAAGATGGGGCCTTGATTGTGAGGGAATCCTTTGTATGGCATGAAGTCATGACTGATGAGATTGGTGCCAGCCACGGAGAGCCCGAGAGGGGCCCTTCCATTTAGAGGCCCACAAAAACAAGCAACCCAGGAAAAGAAAAGTGAAGAAACTAGATTTAGGACAACGCTGCTTTCGGTCTCAATTTAAAAGAGCTAAGCAAATCCCCAGGGCAACCCTCTAAACAGGCAAATTCAGTACGCCAGATGGCTAGTGAGACCCTATACCCTAAATAGCATTAAACACAATACAGTCACATGCCCATCCACCCCACCTTCGCCCATCGGAAGAGTGAGTTGCCCCTACGCTCATGCATTATTAAGGAGGTGCACTTCTTCTCCCCACACCAAAATCCCTCCATTATTTATGCTGAAGGACTGAGTAGGATCCTAATAGGCATATAGGATTTCTTCGTTTGTTGTGCAGGCGCTGTCCAATGAGGGAGGCTGGGAGTGGGTGGGAGCAAGTGAGCAGGCTATAAATAGATAGCTCTCTAGCTCTCTGACTCCGTGTGGAGGCTGACACGGGATGCGCTCAGCATGCATAACGAGTAAAGGTAGCGCCGACGAATTCTTGCGGCCGAGCATATAGCAACTCACCGGCAGCCATTTGACAGACCCGCTGATTAAAGGTGTAAAGCGGTGCTTCGAGCGGGTCTAGCTGGTGCTCGACAGAAATGTTAGCCGAGAAAAAAAAAATAAAACAAAACTGCTGCAGGAGATGCAGACTTCTTGGCGGAGCACTGAAGCCAGTATGAAGATGTTATGTAACGGCAGCTAAAATGGGCGTCGGATACATCCTATGCCTCTGGGCAACGCTGAAATAACCGATCGGAGTGTGCATGAGTCAAACAATCTGCTAGCGCACATCACAGTGTCCTTAAACGATCCAAAACATATATTAGTAACTTGAATATTAAGTTACTATTACGTTTGTAATTAGTTCAAATGTTAGAACCGTTTCGGATGACTGCTGACTCGAAAAAGAACCACGTTTTTGTTTGCTTTTAGAAAAGCACAGACAGTAAATATGCTATATTCACTCGTATTGTTTAGTCAAGTAACGTCATACTTATAATTGGTCATGAATTTTAAAAGATCAACACGGCTTTGATTCAGCTTCAGGCACGAGGCCGTCACAGGCCATGCTCATAATCACACCAACAACACAACCCGCAATTGTGATACTGTTTTCATGTTAAATTAAAAGTTCACTCAAAGTTAAGAACGAGTAACTTGCCTTTTTTCAAAAATGGCTAATAGGTTTAAATATTTCTTACTTGCCTAAAAAAAGTTCAAATAGAAACCAAAGTATCATCGGTATGATACAATGCAAAGGCTAAAAATCGGCGGATAAGACACCTCAAATATGTTATTAAAAGAAAATTGATTTCAGTGCAAAGAAATATGCAATAATATTGTATAAAAATACATTTTTTACTGAGAATTTCTGACGTGTTACAGTGCAGTCATATTTAGTGTTCAGCAATTTTTTGAGGTTATTATCCACATAAATTCTTCACAATGACCTAACAGAAAGATGTTTGGTTTGAACATGATACACAACAATAAATTAATATGACTTTATCTATCTATCTATCTATCTATCTATCTATCTATATATATATATATATATATATATATATATATATATATATATATATATATATATATATATACACACACACACACACACACACACACATGTACATACATACATATACATATATATATATATATATATATATATATATATATATATATATATATATATATATATATATATATATATATATATATATATAACAACAACACAACAACAACAAAATGTATAATTCTATTCCACATCTATCACATGTATTGTCCACGGCCAAATTGACCAAAACAGCGAACACTGATGATTATATCAACACTTATGAAACGCAAATTTAAGCACTAGATCTACCTGCCCCATGAAGATTAATAACATTGTGTTCCATGATGTAATATATTATGCATGTAGGCCTATGCGTCTTCAAAACGCATGTAAATATACGGTTACATAATGAAACAATGCCTTCATCTTTCTCTAACGGAAGAGTTACAACCAACGCTCGCAAAACATTCAATGCTCACCAGCCCAAAGCGATGCATTATTGATATTTTTTGCTGCTATCTCTTTAAATGGGATTGGTCTGTTTTGTGTGCGTGTGCATGTGAGAGAGAAAGAGACAGCGAGTGGGAGGCAAGCTTTGTGTGGAGAAACAGAATGAACGGGCTGTTATTTTAGGCTAGGGCATTAATTCACTTGTTTAATATTTCCTTCCATGCACACGTGAAGTGTTTTTTTTACGGGTTTGGTACCGAGAAGGGTTTACATCTCTATGGCAACATCGACATATCAAATTATCATCACCTCCGCAAGGAAATAACGGGCAGGGCTGCTGCTGCTGCTACTGGTATATTTATTTATTTTCCCTCATGCGTCCTGCAACGTTGTGGGAAACGCGATCGAGTCAGGCAGCGATATCTGATTTATGATGGATTAATCGTCGTGTGAGCTGCATATGAAAGAAAGGTAAGAGAATCGGCTATTAATACAGTCGATTATTCTTTAATGTGATGCATGTTTTGATCCAGCTTAGATGGCGTTTGACGCAAAGGATTCAAGGAAAACCAGGATATCTGCGACTGGTAATAACAATTGTCCCCTGGGAACGAGCACTGATAGGAAGGGGATCAATAGTGCTGATCTGAAAAGGGGGAAAGGACAAGGAAACGAGAATGCAACATTATTACCGCTCGGGTGAATGTGCATGTCTTTGGCTGTATCTCAAAACCTAGCGTACTGCCTACCTAGGCAGCATTTTTGTACATCGGGCACATGCTGCCTAAAAATGCTGCACGCGACTACACACTGCGATAAATATTTTCTTATTACTGCCTCGTTTTTAACTACATATATTTTAAAACGCATTTAAAACAAGATAAGACCTTAATATGAGTTTTTTTCCTGAAGAATATTATTTTATTTCCCCCCCCCCCGCCGTTGACAAACAGTTTGGTTAACTTAAACCTCACTTAAGTTTGTTCAAAACTAGAACACGGGGTCCGAAAATAAACAGATTTTAAATTTAATTTGTGTTGTTATAAACGAGACATGACTGCTCCTTATCGAATACATTTAGTCGTGATGCCCAGGTAGGCAGCTCGCTGGGTTTTGAGACAGCCTTTGTCTCGCTTATGGGATGCTGAATATTCCTCATGTACATGACGTCACCCGTCCGTCTTCCTGAGGTCGGGATGCACGCGTTATCGCGCGGTTGTCGTGATGTAACCGGCAAATGTTTTGTTCGAGAAACGGCAACGGCGTTTACACAACGCCACAAGGCCCCGCGGAGTGTTTGTTAATATTTAGACATCTGCATGATTCCACGCTTGGCGCCAAGGTTGCTCTCTGTGCAGTGTTACACGACGACGGGAATTTAAAGGGACAGCTCACCCCAAAATGAAAACGCTGCCGTCGTTTAACCCGCTCTCTAAGCCTACATGACTTTATAACTACGTGAAAAGAAAGTATGCTTATCGTGTGTGTTTTTTTCACCCGTGCATTATCAGTGAGGGTTCGCAGAGCGACAAAATGGTGATTAAATGACAGATTTTTTTGACGTGTATCTTCCAGGGATGATGCTGAGAGATGAAAGCACATGCTGGTGGCTCCAAATGAAGACACACCTCTCACTACGCAAGCTCCACTGTTAGGATTTCTTAAAAAGTCTAGCCAGGGATTGATTCAGCTTAGCTGTTTAGAAGCTTAGGAGACCCTTAGTGATTAGGCCTACTGTTCTAATTTAAAAACATCAGTGAGTTAATGAGAGTTAGGCTATGTTTAGAAAAGCATAGGATAATAATACCCCGACTATTATCGGCGAACATTGTGTTGTGCGCTAAGTTTGCGTATTTCCTGTATGCAAACAGTACTTTGATGACCTACTACATTTGCCAGTGATGAGAAGAATATAACAGAGCTTGCCGCACAGAATACTGTATCCCACAATGCAATGTGCTTTACTTTGCTTTCCGGGTTAGTGTGATTAATTGCAATGACAGCAATCTCATATCAGCGTGAATTTCGAAGTTTCTCCCTTGACTTGCTTAATTATACTGGTAATGGTAAGATACTTTGTACCAAAATAAGCTAAAAATGCTAAAATCAACTTTATTCAACGGCCAGATGCTATGTTCATACTGCTATTACATTAATTAAAAATAGCAGGCCTAATACAGACAGCCGTTTGTGTTTGTGAGCAAAAAAGATCCAATATGGGCACTTCGCTCAGTATCCTTACATTTAATTGTTTTTAAATGCAAGATTTATTTTTAGCATTTTGCCTCTATCGTATAGGACAGCAGAGACTGGACAGGAAGCAACATGAGGGGGGCGGGATCAAAAAGTATCAGTACGCAAAAACCACGGCACGCGTCGAACCGCTGTCCACCAAGCTGTTGGCTCTGACGGCATTAAAATGAAGTTCAGGATGAAACATTAACAGTGACAGATCTCTCTCGGTTTGTCGGGAATAAGATCAGCTAAAGCGGCTGCAGCTGTAACTAATATCATGGGTGAAAGTGAGCATGTGTGGAGGCCCGCTCAGTGTTGACAGCGTAGTGTACACTATCCTCGCTGAGAGAGTGTAGATTACACGTCTTCACTTTCATACCCGAGCATCCCCCTCTCTTCAGGTCAGTAGTAAGGGCAGTTCACACCAAGGACGATAACCGTAACTATAAAGTTTTAATAATCGTTGTAATTCTGTGAGCACACCTGTAATGATGACGGTGCAATATTGTCACTTTCGAATGAGCTTTCTCGGATGATGACCAATAAAACCACTGAAAGTTTCATCAGATTTAAAGAGTATCGAGAATCATTAAATAAATTCGATTATATAAGTGCATCTTTAAGCAAAACACTCTGTTGTTATGAATGCTAATTAATGCCTTTGTTGCGAACGTGCCATTAGCAAGTGGTTAGCTCGTCAATTTTTTACTAACTTATACTGTTTTGGCTTCTCTCATTGAACACCTCAAACTGTCTGAGATCAAGCTGAAGTCTTCTGCTGGGACCACATTAACCGAATTATGGTGTTGTTTTGGTTCCTCTGTTTTATGGACTGTTCTTCATTGCTTATTTATTTTTGTTGGTCTGCAGTCGGACACATGCTCCGAGAACCATTACATTAGCTCGCGGCAGCTCTTCCAGGAACAAAAAAGACGCAGGTGCAGATTTTCTTTTTACGTTAGTATCATTTGTAAAGTCGCTAATGGTAGAGTGAAACCGTTCCGTAGAGAGCACAGATTTCATACCGTTGTCCCACTTACAAACTTCCAAAGACTCGGTTTAACTTCATCTAACTTCCAAAACTTAATTTGAAATTCCACCGAGGAAGTCTCAGAAGTGCTCTTAAGCCACCTCTCGCTGAGAACACCACTAGATTGCGGGGTTGCTTTGAACATGCAAATCCCTCTCAAAGAGACCACTGCCAATCCTGTCCACTCCAAGGAGCTTCCACTATCCCATTTCCCCTGTTCCCTCTCGTCCCATCCCCCACTCTCATTGTGTGCCAAGCACCGCACATCTGTCCATGGCAGAAGAGCCGGGGCTCCATTCTCTGCTTGTTTGTTGTCATATGGCTCATGTGCTTCATCAGTAAATCCAAATAACATGGGTATGGAGGCCGGGCCTGAAGACCGGTTCCAAACGGGCCAAAACATCTCCATGAGTGTGGAACTGTACTGAATTATTTACTCGCCCTCATGTTTTCCAAATTTGCATGACTTTCTTTCATCTGTAAAACATGTAATAAGATAACTTCACAGTGAGTTAAAGTGCTGTCCACAAAAATAAAAGTTGATGGGACCCAATAACTCCCAAAAAGGAAGCAAAACAATTGTGGTGAAACAGTTTTAACTCATAAATTGCTACTCCATCAATTGGACAAGTTGTTTTGGATAAAGTAAAGTTTTGACCATGAACAGACGATAATTATCCCTTAGAAAAGAAGGAAGTACTTAGACGTTTCTCAGAATTTGGGATTGACCCAATATGAGTCTTTATTTTGACGTCATTATAGATTTTTTAATTTTTTTTTGCAAATGTATTTAAGAAGGCTCGGATGAAAACAAATGAAATATCCAGAGCTGAAGGCATGAGAATAAGCTAAACCAACAAGTTTAATCACTTATTTAGTTGATCTATTTGTAACCAAGTAGTTAATTTATCTTCTATACTCTAATTCTAGCTATTCTAATCCTCTCAGCTTGATTCAGAAAGAACTTCTGTACGTGTGGCACTTTTATTTGGAAAAGTATAAAGGCGCTCAGCATGCGGACACGATTTATAGCCGTGTGCTTCTAAAACACCACCCTAATTATTTAAGAGGTGCTTTTTTTCCTTCTGTATATCCAGATGAACTCCCTTGAACCCATCTGGACAGCAGCCATGCCCTTTCCATGTCTCGCTTTCAAATACGCTGCTGCTTAACTGTGTTTCTGGAGGTTTTCCCTGGCTACTTCCCCTTTTCAAATACTTCACGGGGGCGACAGCTGAACTGATTTGGTCTCGTACTGGATGTGAAAAGAACGACCACATAGCTCCGGCATCTGAATTTTAAACGATTATTTGAATTTTAAATTGTTCTTAAGAATTTTAAATGACAAGCAGCTGCATTTAGATATATAAGGTGTTAACAGCCTTTATGTAATACTGTTTTTGTGTACAAAATCGCATTGACTGAAATATGAGAAGACCACTCACACACACACACACACACACACAGCCAGAGGTTATAGTTAGACCTTCGCATCGAGGGGTCACTGTGTCAGAGAAATGCTGACCAACATATATACAGGTTATTTTAACACAGATCTAATACAGTATACTTCCTTTACTGTAAGTGAGTCAGGTTTCTTAAGTCTAAATATTGATTTTTAATTTTTTTTTGTTAGACAGTATCACTATGATTTAAAAGTCTACTTGTTTTTCTTTAAAATTATACATTTTGTGCTGAAATGGAGGGTAAAGACAGCATATGGATGGGGCTTTGGCAAGCTGCCACAGATTCTTTCTTGGCACGTATCTCTGTACAGAAAGTTCCCGTCCAGCCCCGTCCAAAATATGTCAGCTAGCCTTTTTTTTAATATCCCTTATCCCTCTCCACTCATTTGCTGCACATGGTTTGGCATCGCATCTCTGCTACAATGAGTGTTTGATTTGGGCCAGTGCGGAGGACCACTAGCCCTTTCCGTGACAACTTATTGAATGGTTCCGATTTTTATTAAGAACCCTCGACTGCATTGCCCACACAAGTGGCACATCTTGGTGGGCCAAAGCGCTCCTCTGCAGTGCAGAAGTGTAGCTGAAGGCATTCTGATGTGCTTTATTAGGCAGTTCAGTTGCTCTCCTTGGTGCTGAAGTTGCACTAACAGGTCCTCTTCTCTCTCTCTCTTTCTGTTTCCTTCACTGCCTTTCCACTAGCTGCACTTTTTCTTATACATGTCATATAGATCTGCTATCTGCTATATACTTAATTCTAAGTGCTGTTTTTTTGTCTGCGTGCAAGTTTGTTCCTCTAACGTGAATTTATTTGTGTTTTGATTCTTCTCCTGCTCCTTCCTATCCTTTTCTTGTTTAAAAAAAAAAAAAAAAGCCTTGTGTCTGCGTTAGGTAAGACAAGACCCCACTCAAGAGCACTTATGCACTACTGCCCTTTTGCTGATATTAATTTGCTTCTATATGCCTACCTCATTTGTACGTCGCTTTGGATAAAGGCGTCTGCTAAATGACTAAATGTAAATGTAAATGTAAATACAGCGTTTCACAATTTTTCCCATCAGTAACACCCTAACAACCCTTCTTTAATGTAAAACCTATAGCATTGCTATTAATCTTACTAAAATGTCTATTAATACAGTTTGTCACTTTAACATGGAAACAAATGAGTGCTATGATTAAAAATCTTTGGTAACTTATTAAACCAAATAGCATGAGAGAGGTTTATCTTTAATGTTAGAGCTTTTTTTTACACTTTTCTGTCACATCATAGGGCAACTATTCATATATACAGAGTATATATATATATATATATATATATATATATATATATATATATATATATATATATATATACATACAGATTAACAAACTCAATATGTACATATTTTTTCTTAAACAAAAACCGAATGTTTTAACTAGCGCTGTCAGACGTTTAATCGCGATCCAAAATAAAAGTTGTTTACATAATATATATGTGTGTGTACTATGCATATATAGTGTATATATAAATACACACTCATACAGCATATACAGTAAACTGCTTTAAATTGTTGTTTTTCCCCAAAAAATTCTACGTTTTCTATTTCAAATAATTGTAATTCTGTTTTTGTTTTGCTGAGCTATAAATAAATATGATACATGTTTTCCTTATTTACTAACTTTACCCACTAAAATGTCATTCAGTGTAACAACCTTGTCAGGCATATTTACAATAAATATCAGTTTGTGACACATTAAAAGATTAATTATTTTTACCCCAATTATATACTAATAAATATAATTAAATTCTTTTTCCAACTTTGCCACTTTGTCAGCAAGATTTTGTAACTGTAACTGTATTTAAACTACAGTTACATTTAATATGCTACCTTACTCTTTTATATATTTCTGTACAAGTAAGAATAAGCATCTTGTCTGAATTTTTACAGAAATATCGCGCTACACTAAATGACAATGCAAAATTATTTTAACCAAATTTTGACGTTTTGTTCTCCAGTAAAGTATTTGATAAATTATAAGTAGACACTTTGCTTACATGTAATTTCCTTTCTGTGGACATAAAATAACTTTTGTGAAATCTTATCGGATGCTTAGTGTCTTTAGACGCATATATTTGTATTTAAATAAATTATATATAAACATAGTTAAAAATCGAATATAACATTAAAAAAAAAAACATTTATGTGTCCCTAACCCCATTCTTAAACTTATTACATCCTTGTCTCTAAACAGCCCTCAAACAGGGGCGCGAGAAAGTGAGGACCAGCCATAATTCAGCTTAAATATCCCTGTTTGGAAGTCGCTGTTTTAATAAGTAATAAGAGAACTAGCCCTACTGTTCTTCTCTGCTCATCAGGTGTAATCTTAGAAAGCTCCACCTCCAGAGTGTGATTGTAAATGGGGTTTGTGGTCTGCTCTTTAGAGTTTGATTTCCTGGGGAAACAAATTAGATGTGACCATACCCCCAACCACCCCCACTATTTTTCAAAAGCTGTGAAATGAGGTGTGCGTTTGCATAGTACATTGTGTTTCTCCTGTGAAGGTTTAGTGGTCATTCAGTCAAAACACTCTCATTCAAAATCAGCATTTTTGCTTTTCTTTATGTAAATCCGTCTCATTCGCTTTTAATCATTCTGTATTCAAAATCACTATAGGGTGTTTATGGTGTAAGTGTTTGAGCAGGGGAGGGCTTATTGAGAAAAATGTCTGAAAGCAAGCAACGCTCATTGACATTTTACACTTGAAGCATTAGTGCACAGAGCACGCACACCTGCATGGAGGTTTTAAGGTGGACCGGAGTGTTAAAAAAGGTGGCTCTGTTTAAGAGTGTATTCTTCAGTCGACCTCATTTCTCAGTCCTGTTTAATTATTTTAGCACTGTTTTTATTTCACTTTTTCTTTGTTTATTTTTTTATGCTACAGCGTACAAATTTACAAATTTTGTGAATACTGCATTGATGTGTGAAATACAGTAAAGCAGCTGACGCTCATGTTATGTCGTGCACCTCTTGAGTTCACTATTAAGGGGTAAGTCAAAGATCAGATTTCTAGGTTTTTGTTCATTCTTTCCATACCGACTTTTTCAGTGACTGCAGTGAAAAACAGCTAATGTCATTGTTCTTACTATGGCGATCGATGTAGTAGATACATCAGATATCGAACAGATCTAGTTACTTTCTACATAACAGTGAGAAGCCAGTCAGTCTTAAAGATTGGATTTAAAACACAAATCTAATTTGTTCAGTGTTAACCAAGCCTCTGAATCTGACTATACTGTTAGAAAAATTAGGCTACAATGGGGCTAAAAACCCCTCTTAAGCCTTTATAAAATGTGTGGAAAATGGTAGGAGTTGTTTTGATGTTGTTTTGATGCAAAGGTAAATGCAGTTAAAGTGCTTTTTTACCAAAAAGTGTTAAAAAACGAATGACTGAAACGATTATTGTTTTTGACATTTAGCCTCAAAACTGAAAAAATAGAAAAATATCTACTGAAAGAAAAGCACAAATATTTATCTATGAAATAATTGGCAGAGCAAATATAAATCTGTCATTGGAAAAAAAAAAACAACAACAGTTTTTGTTTAAGCCCTGCCACAGAAATTAACACTTTCTTAAGAGCTGCGATCACATTTATGCATAGTGTGAAAAAAATATTTTGTAATCATTCTAATATATTTTTAAATGTCACTGTCAAGATGTTATTGTATCTAAGAGCAATGATTCGATTGTGGTCTGTTCGCAGGCTTCCAATGCTGAATATGTCCACTCCCAGTGACCTCAAGTCTCCCTGCGTGACGCGAAACGGCATGGTCAAGCTGCCCCCCCAGCCCAACGGCCTCGGTTCGGCCAGCATCACTAAAGGCACTCCAGCTGCCAAGAATCGCCTGTGCCAGTCGTCCTCCGTGCCCACCATCTTGCCTCCCCCGAGCCTGCCCTATCACCTGGAGCCCCTGCCCACAGCGGCCTCACTGCTGGGCCCAGACCTGGACACGAGCCCCGTGACTGCCATCAAACCTCCCCTCCGGCAGTTTCCCAAGACCCTGCTGGAAAGACAACTGGTGCTGGACGAGAAGGTGCTGAACCGGCTCTTGTGGTACTTCACCACGGCAGAAAAGTGCATTCTAGCCCAGGTGTGCAAGACGTGGCGGAAAGTGCTCTACCAACCCAAGTTCTGGGAAGGTGTGACGCCCATTCTGCACGCCAAGGAACTCTACACTATCCTGCCCAATGGGGAGAAGGAGTTTGTTAGCCTGCAGGCTTTTGCTCTCAGAGGCTTCCAGTCCTTCTGTCTGGTGGGGGTCTCAGATTTGGACATTTGTGAGTTCATCGACAACTATCCGCTGTCGAAGAAGGGAGTCAAGTCTGTCAGTCTAAAGAGGTCGACTATTACAGATGCGGGACTTGAGGTAATTGTAGATTCCAGTATGTCATTCTGTCTTTTATTTGACTAAGCTTACTTTTATTTGACTTATTGCATGCAAAACCCATAATTTGTTTTGTGACTATGGATGTCAGAATGCAAATAATTTTTATCATCAAAGATGCCATTTAAATCTAAACAAACTGACTATGGATAAAACCTGCTATGATTACCTTACTTTTAAAGCAAAAAAAAAGATTTCAATAATAGGTCTACATAATATTCACATATGCAGTTCATGGGGGACATATGACAGTTACTGCATAAAATGCTATTTAAACCTATAACATTTACCTATTGTATCTTACAATGCTTAATTTTCCCCCCTCTCAAATGCATGTTTATATCTCCTAGTTCAGACTTTATAATTTAATTTAACTCATTGGTTAATTGAAATGGTAACACTTTAGAATAGGTAACACTTATTAACTGCAACATTTCCCTCAATATTTTTTATTTCTTGCTTAATAGTTAGTAAGGTAGTTGTTAGGGTTAGATATTAGGTAGGACTAGGAATGTAGAATAATACATTAATAAGTGCTTAATTAGCACTAATAAATTACTAATACTCTAGTAATGTGCATGCTAATAAGAAACTATTTGTGTTCTGATTTGCTCCAATAGCAAAAAGAGATTTTACAAAAGAGGTAAAAATATGCTGGCCGCGTCTGTGAAAGGGGTTTGTATATTTACTGCAACATTATTGAGTAATTATGAAAAGTTCATGTAGTATTTCAAACAGGAGTTGAAATGATTACTCTTAAAAATAAATCTTTTGATTGCGAAATCTCCATCATTTACCGCCCACTCCTATTAAGTATGATTAAATGATTAGCTGGATGGGAACGTGTTCGTAACATCTTACATACATGGTTAGAAACAAATGTGTTTTGCAAGAACATGCAGCAATGATCACACTCATCACACTTGTCTCTATGCTGTTGCTATTCTAGGACTGGGCTTTTGTTGCCATGGTGAACTCTCAAATTGTTCGTGACGGCATCCAAGCTTTTTTCCCCTCAGATATGCAAACCAGCATGTGCAGTGATAGAGGCTGTGGAGCTTCTTCTGTCTGAGAGAGGACTGTGCACCTCAGGCTTGTTTGTGAATTATATAGGGCAGGGCAGGGCAGATATCACAGCATAGGGCTTTGGATCATGACCAAGTACTCAATAAGAGAGCAGAGTCTTGCCTGCAAGAGTTATTTTTCTTGCCTGAAATTTGCATTTTGTCTTAGCCATTGGTCCCTTCATTTTAAATAAGATGTCCCTGAAACAATTAAGTGATTAAAAACAGAAAATGTGCACATTGTTTGCTTTTTTTCCTTTGGCTCAGTAAGTGGGGTCACATAATCTATTAGTTGGGGACCATCTAAATACACACATTTGCTGTTGATGCCAAGAATTAGCATAATATTAAGGTGTTATTTGGGCCATATACTGGATATATATATTGGACAATCTTTAATTTTCCAGTGTGCATCAATCAGGCGTGATCGCAAGTTCATTTAAACTCTCAGTAACAACAGAACATGTAAATATAGTTGCTTTTGGGAAACGCATAAAATAAGTTGACCAAATAATCCATGCTTATTTTAGTTAGTCTGACTTATTTTGAACTAAATCAACTGACAGTAAGTCAGACTAACCGAAATAAACCTGGCTTATTTGGTAAACTAGTTTAATGAAACAAGCTCCGGGTTAGGAATTAGCCCAGTATTAGAGTATTGGATTAGATCAAATATTTCTCAGTTTCTATAAGACGAATAATTGAAAGTGCTCAAGATGCCAAATGCCAAGATGACTATTGTTATTTTTCCGATCATTATTTCCATTTTGTCTTGTTTTATAAATTAAAGAATATGGCACTGAATGTTTAAGGCTCTACTGACAGCATTTGTAACATGAATAATTTTGTAGCAGGAAATCATTTTGACATTTAATAATTATGTCCCTCATTTCTTTAAAAAGAAATCACATGCAAAATATAGCAACTACACATCTGGCCAAACATATGACTAAAATAAGGTCTCTTGAATTATAATCGTTCTGTGACATAGCATAAAGACTTGGTTCGACTAACAGAAACTGTAACATCTATCTGTACAGTGGGTGTCTATACATACGTCACAGGTTATTTCCATCCAGTCCCGCTTTGGTCAGTAATTCCAAATCTTGAATTTTGCTGTCATTGTGGATTGGGTATTGCAGTCTAATTAAAACTGAACACTGAGCATCTGCAGTATCGATGAAAAACCATGGTCGTTCATGAATTGAAGCCAGCGGCGGCTTGTTTTAGTTTACACAAATAAGGTTTATTTCAGTTAATTTAATTTATTGTCAATTGTTTTGGTTCAAAATAAATCTGACTAACTGAAAAAAGCCTGGATTATGTGTTAAACCAAACAGGCCCCTGAATGTTCCAAACTTTGCGAAACTTTCTTTTTTGCCTCCAGCTGACAGCACGCTGGTGTCATACATCTGCAGTGTGTGGCTGAGATTTCAAAATGAAACTCAAAATCGATTCTGAACGTATTTTAACACAGTTTAATCAACTCATTAGCTGATTAGTAGAATACCGTACTCCATTACCTGAGCTAGGCCTGTTTAATAAAGCAGGCTGTTTAAAAACCCCTTCTCCAGGGTAATGCTCCAAAAGTTCATTAAGCTTTGGACATCTTGCACTGCTTAACATCACTTCTCCATCCTGAACTCTTCAGGTGATGCTGGAACAGATGCAGGGTCTGATGCACCTTGAACTGTCCGGCTGCAATGATTTCACAGAAGCTGGCCTGTGGTCCAGCCTGAACGCACGGCTTACCTCTCTCAGCGTCAGCGACTGCATCAACGTGGCGGACGACGCCATCGCCGCCATTTCTCAGCTCCTTCCCAACCTATCGGAGCTCAGCCTGCAGGCCTATCACGTGACCGACACGGCCATGGCCTACTTCACCGCCAAGCAAGGCTACACCACCCACACGCTGCGCCTGAACTCCTGCTGGGAGATCACCAACCATGGCGTAGTTAACATGGTGCACAGCCTGCCAAACCTCACCTCCCTCAGCCTGTCAGGCTGCTCCAAGATCACCGACGATGGCGTGGAATTGGTTGCAGAGAATCTGAGGAAGCTCCGGAGTCTGGATCTGTCCTGGTGCCCTCGTATTACTGACATGGCTCTTGAGTACATAGCCTGTGATCTGCACAAGCTGGAGGAGCTGGTTCTGGACCGGTAAGTAAATCTTGCTGGTATTTCTTCTTACAGAGCCTCATTGGGAATGAATATTACAATCATACTGTGTGCTTATTCAGGTGTGTGCGGATCACAGATACAGGGCTGGGTTACTTATCTACCATGTCAAGTTTGAGAAATCTCTATCTTCGCTGGTGCTGTCAGGTAAGTGTTTGTGCAACTGTTTGAGTCAGCTTAATGGGATAGTCTTATAATGAAAATTAAGTTATTGGTAGTCGACATATACGTTAGTTAGTTAGTTAGTTAGTTAGAAAATTAGGCTGCAATTAATAAATTTGGTAATCACCAAAATATTTCCCTGTGCTTTTAGGTGCAAGACTTTGGGTTACAGCATCTATATGGCATGAGGAGTCTTCGTCTTCTCTCTCTAGCAGGTAACAACACTCTGGAAGTGCTGATTCTGCGGGATGCAATTATAAATGATAAGGTTATCTAATGAAATGACACTGTATGTTTGGAAGTAGATTGTTTCTATGAATACCTGAGCTTAACCATGTTATGGAGGAAAACTCAGTTAATCCCTTAAAAATCTAAAATGACATTTGCAGATTAGAAATATCTCCCTGTTCTGACAGTAGCTGTGAATAAGGATTTTCTATTCCAGCGTTTTTTCCCAAATAGCTTCATCCCAAGTGCCCCTTCACCCAGACCAAGCTAGCTACTTTAAAATAATTATAGTCTTAGTCACATAACATGATAAACTTTGCTTTGAAAACCTTACATTTCTGTGGTTGAAAACACTTCCCCTCAAACTGAAACATATCTGTTACGGATCAGCATGTAGCTTAATTAGAAATATTTCATGGAATGAAAATAGCTTGTAAAAAGCTATATATGTATGTATGTATATATAGAAATGCATGGTTGGTGTGCTATTTCAGGTATATTTTTTAAGTGTGGATCCATACACAGTCTAATGGCTAATATTGTTGACAATCCATTGTGCTTAGGTGACGGATTTGCGTTAGAGAACTACAAATGCAGATGTGTGCAATAGACTAAGTCAAGAAGTTTAGATAAATTATTTGAATTGTTACCATTTAACCTAGTAAATAATAATAAGATTTAATGTTACCTGTGTAATATTTAATCTGCAACAACAATGTGAACTTGTGTATGGATATTAATTAAATGTTAAGTTCTCCTCTCAAAGACCAGCTGCTAGCAGATCAGCATGCTAATTCTTTTCTCTCAAATATTTGTAGAAAGACAAATTAAATGAGATATGAAGTATGTTAACTGTGACAAGATGACCAAAAGAGTTCACACTTAAAGGGCATAGTATGAGTAGGCACATTGGGATGCAGCATTGTTTTCACACAGCATTTGTAAACAGGAAGTGAGCTGCTAGCGTTTGTACTTGACCAGCTCTCATTTACTCTGTGTCAGGGTGCCCTCTGCTGACCACTACTGGCCTATCAGGCCTGATCCAACTGCAGGAGCTAGAGGAGCTGGAACTAACCAACTGCCCGGGCGCCACAGCCGAACTCTTCAAATACTACTCCCAGCATCTGCCGCGCTGCATGGTCATCGAGTAGAGCAAAGAGTTTCATGGGCACCAGCACCCACCACATCACCAAAACCTCCTCCTACAGACTGATGATAAACCCAACTTCATCCTGGACCCACAGGAAGAATCAACGAGAGAAAGTGAATGGAAGGTTTTTTTTCTGGAGGGGTGAAGAGGGATCACTGACATGGAAGACAAAAAGGGAAATCTGAAAGAAAAGGTCGGAACGGGCCTGGACTGAAGAGCGAGAGGGAAAATGTACAAAGCGCAGTGGGTCAGAGGCTAGATCTTTCATTAAATAACATGACACATAGGAATCAGCCCCCACACATACATGAAACATGATCCTCCACTGAACTGTGAGACTAGCTTCCACGTCTCATCCAAAACTGTTTATCTTGAAGTGACAAAGGTGTGCGCTGCCTGTTTGAGCTGTCTCTCATATCCAGGGAAAGGTAGAGAGGAACCGAAATGTTTAAGGGAAAGAACGAGGTTAAGGAGCCACTGCAACAGGGTCTCTTCGCTTTTGTCCGGCGTCATCCGGGTCTCTCGCTCCCCTCAGTGGTGCTGCCGCTCCATCTCTGTGTCTTATCAAGGGAAAAAAGAAAGAGAACTTTAGAGATGAACAGCTACGCAGATTTTCACGTCAACGCTACTTGCTTTTTGTCATGCAGTTCTCTTTTGGTCTTTTTTGTTTTTAAATATTATTATTTTTTTAAGTATTATTTTTGATGATAAGGATTACTGTGAAACATTTATGGTATGAGTTCGAGGTTTCGGACACTTTGAATAAGATGGAAATCCAGGTACGGTGAAGGTACAGTATTAAGAGGTACTGTCCTTTGAAAGGAACCAGCATAATCAGAAGTCAGGAGGTTATTTTTCCCAGCAGATTGCTCTTTTAAAGACATTTCCAGATATTTCGAGTCGGGGAGAGCGGGGCGGATCGGAACTGCTCATAACATTTTAATATAATTCAAAGGGACTGTGGTTTGTACAAAAGATAGCTTGGCTTTTTCATCTGCCTGTTTTATTTTAATTCCATTTTGATGTCGATTGATATTAGTGGCTCATGTGCAGGTTTCCATATTAATCCTGATTCAAATGAAGATGCGATCCCATAATGCACCTGGGCCACGTGACAGCCTTTCATAGACTGAAACTGCACGTCATTGCTTACTTGTCACCAGGCCAAAACATGACAGCAGCGTACAGCATGGCGGTTCTACCATAGTTTCTTACAGTGTCTCTTTCAGCCTGAGTGCTTTTAAATACATCTGATGAATACGGTTTACAGTGATTTGCATCAAATGCAGAGGCAGGCCAGTGTAATTAAAGTGATCACAGACATCCCACACAAGCATATTACAGTAGTCTCTCTTCATCTAGCAGTTTTGCTTTCCTGTTAAGCAATACCCACATGTCTGCTTTTAGATTAGCAGCGCCTTTTATTTTCAGAGGTGCCCGGGTTCTTCGCTCCTCAGAGTTGTGCTCATCTGTGGTGCCTACCTCATTTTACCATGGGGTATGTTAGAATACAGGTCCGCAGGGGGATTCGCAGAAACCAGCCATTTTTTTGTTTTCCAGCCCACTCCGTATCCCATACCCCGTATCAAACCCTGCATTTGTCCTCTCAGGAGATTAACGTGCTGCTCAGATCATCTCAGATGGGTTTGATGTGATGTCGATGACCTTAATGTTCACCTACTCAAACATATAAAGTAGCAGAAGAAATGGCATGGTGAAAAATTTTGGAGTCTTAGATTGGCCAATCATTTATTTAAAAGCCACCCCTACGTTGTAGCTGGTGAAGTGTGTTAACCTATGAGTATTTTCATCATCTTTCAACAGATATGGTAGTAGCGCATGCAATGTGGTACCTTTTTCTTCAGTAAAGTACTATTCGAATTTTAGGCATGCTGTTAAACTCAAACCACGGCTGGTTAGCGCCCCTGCTGGTACATGCCTGAACTTCATCATCTGGATGCAAAAAGCAGCCATCCAAATTAACGACATATTTTGACTCAATAGCTATCTTTTAAATGCAAATGTTCGTAGAGTGATGGCACTGAAGAACCATATTCAGTTTTCCAAAGAATCTTGCGGTGAACAGTTCTTTTTAACAACCATTTTGCCAGTAAGGAACCTTTATTTTGTGTACAGTTGAGATGAATGACAGTTCTAGCTTTCTCCAGCTATTATAAACCTCTTAGATTCAAACATTAAAAAAGTGTAGAACAAAACAGATGGAAAATATGTCGGGATAATTCCAACATCACAGTCTTTAAGTGGATGCTACACTATCCCACTTTAAATTCACCAGGCTTTAAAGATAACACATTAGCATAAACATTAGCACTCACCTCAGACAGTCGATCTCTCTTCTTGTAAATAGTGACCTGTTTAATGGGGGGGGTCACAGCTAATCAGGGTTAGCGGCTGCCGCTTATCCAGGCGAGATCCCCAGAGACTTTTAATCTCGCTACCTTGTGTGACTTTATCTTTTGAATCATTGAAGTTGTTACGTATTTATTTGCTTTTACTTATCATTGGTAGCGGGTTAATTTATTGACACAACGCACATATTTATTTATTTATTTATTACCTTTGCGAGGAGTTTTATTTAGGAGTAGAACATGTTATTTTGATGGGGTCTACTATGGAGATTGGAGTTGAGCTTTATTCAGATGACCATGGTTTTGACGGTTAGAATAAGCGCGGTCTCTGAGGATGTTTTTTTTTTTTTGGCGGGAAGACGCTGACAATGACCTAACTTTTCTAACCCTACTGCTGGCCATTTTCTTGTGTTCAACGACTGTTCTAGTTCACCTCTTTTGTTTTTGGTTGTAAAGTTGAGAGTTTGGGTGTAAGTTGAGAGACGCTGTCATGAAGTCTAGTAGCCTAATAGTGAATCAACATTGTGTCCATAATTGGATGTTAAATATTCTGCAACAGTTCATATGCCTGCGCTCGAACTTAGAAGACATATTGCAGTATTTACACTCATTTGATAGTCTTACAAAGAATGCGACAGGTTTTATTCACTAGCAAAGATCTGAAGGAAATCCCATCAAAGCGCTTTTCACTTCGTATGTCTCCATAATAGAAACGACCATTTGAGATGAATGAAATAAAGAGAGATTATTAATATATCGCTAAGGCATTGCATAGTATTTGAGGACAACTGTATGAAACTGTCGGAGATATTGTATTAATCTTGTATAAATACTATCGTTTTCACTTCCAAACCGAGCCTTTTCCCTCTTTGTATAGAATGAGAGTTTATGTGTGTGGGAACTTTTTCACCTAATAGAACCCTAAATATAAATATAATAACTCATGCACTAACCCCGCTGTAATCTGTAAATATCTATCAATATGTCGAGGGTCATCTGTCAGAAGGTTTCAGCGATTTTGAGGCTGCCTGGCTCTAAGCGCACGCGTCCATACCGCTTTCAACGAAGCCAGTGGAGAAACCTGATCAAGAAAGAGGCAAGATATGCAAAAAGGTCTTTTAGCGATGAGTAACATCAGCAATGGATAGTATAAAAGACTTAAGCTTGTTTCACTTTGTACATTGAGCTAATATCAAAGACGTTAATACGGGCTAAATGCAAGAACATTAACAGATGTTTATTGTGTGTCTACATTGAAGTTGCGCCTGCTGGCTTCCTCATGCGATCGAGGCAGGCTTGCTTTTCAATGAGAGTCAATGAAATACTGGTACTACTGTGTGAATTTCGCTTTCTTACCAGACGAATCTGGCTGGCAGATATGGAGTGGTTCTGTCTGATTTACACTGTAAATTTAAACCATTTTCAAGGCCAGTTTCCACGAATAGTGCTCCTCTGTTCTTGCTCTCTGAAGGGGTTTTACTAGCTTACCACATCCAGAGTGTGTTGGCAGTTTCTGTTCACCCTCCAGCTTGCTTTTAACTCTAAATGTCTGGCGCTTCTAATTGTTAAGCGAATAGAATAAATCATCTGTTCCTCTAACTCTTCCCAACTAACATATGTCAGGATTGTTTCTTTTATAAGATTTGAGAACAACGATTCAACAACAGAAAACAACTCTTTTGTTGGCTCTTTGTATGTACTTGTACATGTCATACTAAACCAATATTAGTAATGCTTTTGACATTCATACAGGGTCCGTAACAACGACTTTTATTCTGGTGCAAACACTTGGTTTGGGTGACTGTGGTTCAACAGCCTAATGAGCAATGTTAAATATCTGCCTCACACTGATTATCTAAAAAATGTTTCATTTATTTGGTATTTTATTTCTCTGGTGTGACATAGGCATGTCACAGCTCTCAGTTCTTTGGGGTACATTTCTTTCTGTAAATACTGTTGTAGTGGTTAATTTAAAATGAAAGAGAAAAAAGACAAAGTTTTATGAACTCCATCTCATGGCTGCAGTGCCTTGTCAGACAAGCGTTGTTGTTTTCAGTTGGTTGGTTCCAGTCTGCACCGTTTTAGTAAAAGTTGTACAAAATAAGCACCATATTTGCGTCATTAATTTTCTCTTACATTTAATTGTTAAAGGCGTAGTTCACTTCAAAATGTTTTTAATGATCAAACTGTATGGCTTGCTTCTGTGGACATATAAGGATCAGAAATGATTGGTTTTTCATTTTTAGGTGAACTATTCCTTTAAAACATGTTGTTAGCTGACTGTATGTTTGAATGCCGATTCCTGAAAGTGCATGCACACACAAACACATCTACTTTGCCTATTCTGAGATACACCGGATATATGAAATGTTTCTGATCCCAGAGACCATCTTTTTTTAAATGAATAAAGCTTTAAAAAGGAAGAAAAGCTTAGTTGTGCTTTGCAGGTCACCAAAAACCTATCCCACAGAGCTTGATAAAAGATGTTTCAATCAGGCAGTTATATAAGAGTCTTAAGTAAGCTATTTTGGCAGATTTAGCCTGATGGTAACACTCCTGAAGCAAGCTGCAAAGAAAACGTCTTCACTTGGCACCCAGTAGCTTTCACAGATAATAAATACACAAACAAGGACATCAGAGGAAGAAAACGGATCAAAGGTGAAGCGACTGTTGAGGTATGATTAGGATTTTTGCCTGTTGGTCTTCAGTAAAGATTGTAGGCCATTCTAAAACTAAAAGATTTTATTTTTAAGTAATTTATACATACAACTATCACATAAACATATTATGAACATACACTAATATTCAAAAGTTTGGAGTTAGCAAGTTTTTGTTTTTTAAGTAATTGTTTCAGGTGCTTAAACGGTTCTTCTATTAAGAACCGTTCAGTCAAAGGTTCTTTAACCATCTCTTTCTTACTTTTTATAATCTGAAAGAAGGTTCTTCAGATGTTAAAGGTTCTTTGTGGAACCATTTAGACAAAAAAGATTCCTCTATGGCTTCGTAAATCCAAATAAAAATTTACTAAATTTGCATATTGGAAAAATTTCTGAAGCATAAAATGACACTAAACACTGGTCTAAAAGCTTCAGAAAATATGAATCTAGTAGAATTGATCAGTGGCTCCACATAAATATTGAACGGTGGCAATTTTTAATCATAAATCAATGGTGTTTACATGTATAGTAATATTAGTAACAAGGAAATGACGATGATGCCGCTAATACATGTCGAGTAAAAAAATGTGATGCCGTGATAGAAAATAAGAACACATTATGGATATGTACAATAGCTTTGATAAGCAACAGGGCAAGATGGACTCCTGAAGTCCAGTGGAGAGAAGTAAACAGCACAATGTGTACCTTTAAACAGCAAGTTAACTAGGTTAGTGAAAGAAAAACATCCCTAAGTAAAACCATAAGCTTGACCTGTTACTGTACGGGCAAACATCAGTAAGAATCCACTTTCTCTTGTTCCATCTCTGCGTTAGAAATGATCAATAGTATTACATTTCACACCAGACCTTTAAGGTCAAAGGTTATATTTGAAATATTTCCTGTTACATCAACACACCGGCTATCATCACAGCAGTCATTTATGGAGCACGGAGTAGCAGTAAGAGACTCTTTAAAGATCTGTTAAGAAAATACCTTCAGCTTCGAAGCAGCTATGAAATTTTTTAAAGTTTTTTTTAACCTCTTCTTTAACAAAAGTACAGGGAAAGATCATATTTTTCTGTAAAAAAAACCCCCTAACATAATCACTTATGAAAATAAAAGATCAAAAGGAGCATGTCACATTGCTGGTTCAGTGTATAGGTGCAGTAACACAGATAGGGATTATGGGATTTTCTCATCCAGTGAGGTGTCAGGCGAGGAGGAACACACACGTTTTCCAAAATGCCGACCCTCTGTGCCACTCCTTCGGCAAAAAAAAGGATCAAAGACATCAAGAGAGAGAAACAAAAGCGAGAGAAACGTTCTCTTAGCCAAAACCTTGTTCAATTCTACCCATAATTCATCCCGGATCCCTACCCACAATATAGATTCATTTCAAAAATAGACTCATATATGAAGTTTACATGCCTAAGCGGTAATGTCTTTAGTCAAACGTGTGGATTTTCCATCAGTGGCAACCTAGAAGTGAATGTTCATCTCTCCCGTTCTGACTGGGGGTGAAGGACGGGGCACACGTTCCGTCCCTTTCAAAGGTGACTCTCTGCTTCGCTCTTCTCCAGGGTACCGTTCTCCAGGGTCAAAGGTGAAAGTGCCAGTCCATTGGCATTGCTCTCGTTAAGTCTTTTCACCCTGTAGGTCTCATAGTGGATGTTGTGAGTGACGTCCTTCAAATCTTGCAGGTGGGACCTTGAAAAGCAGAGCGCAGCAGAGCATAATATCAATTTTGATCCCACAATAACATCCCCTGAGGGAAATATGCGCGGCGTAAAATAAAAGTCGTTCTCTTATGTGGAATTGAATTGTTTTCTGACTGCATCAGCTTTTTACGATCCCTTTGTGTGATTCGGTTGGTGTTTTCCTGGTGTAATTTTAACTCGGCTTCAGCAGGAGGCCGATCAAAAAGTGTGAAAGGCGATTCAAAAGTGTGGAGAGTTATAACGGTCATCCTTTGTTTCCCATTTCAGCAGGGAATCACTCTCATACCATCTGTCAACGGGCCGCTATCCAAGAGTTACGGCGCGAGGGCTTTGTGACCTGGCCTCACCCGATCGGACTCTGTAATTAACCTGTCCTTTACTGAGCTCACAGGAAAGGATGTACTCTTGCCTTTCTCAGCTGTCCTTTTCCTGAGCTGTTTGGTCCCACTGCTCTTATATCTGCTTTAGAAAGCTGATAATCATTTCAGATTGGTTAGATCTAAAAACAAAGGTTTGTAAAAGTGATATAGTTCGGTTTTGCTCACTGATCCCACCCTGAAAGCTACCCATACCGCGTAACCTGCCCTTAACCTGACCCGTATCCCCCTTCAATAACAGCAGAAGTGTTTTGCAATGCAGAAAACATCGCAAAGTAGTTGAGGTCAATTAACAGTGGGACCGTTGCATGAAATTCAAAAGGAATGCTAATTTAATTTCTTTTAGAACTTTGAACCAGTCATAAAAATAATAAATAAAAAAATCTTGATAAAATTAAATTTAAAAAATCATGATAAAATTAAATAAATTAATAAAAAGACAGACAATATAACAAAAATTTGTTTTTCCAAATTGTTTCCAATTAGTTTCTAGATAGGAACGGTTTTAAATTATGAATGGTTCTAATTATTATTATAAATAAACATATCTTTATTAGGATATCAATTCTTTGGTAATTATTGACTTATTTTTATTTATTTCTAAAAACGTTACTTTGCAGCAGAAATTGACATTTCGGGCAGTATCACCAGTTTTGTACAACATTCTTTACCTCTGGTTGTCCAACTTTAGTTGAATATTTGATTTAAAACTAGCATGGGATGCTACTGAGTTTGTGGTTTGGACCATATTTTAAAACAGGAAGTAACAGATATGCTCTACATTATCTACTCTTGTCAAGAACAATGTAAGGGTTTGACCTAAATAGCAAGATCATATGGCATATATAATTGAAAGCAAAAAAAAAAAAAAACGTACCTGATAAGAAGATCTCTCAAGTGTGCAAACTCACAATGCGCAACATTTTCAACTGAAATAAACAAAATGCAAAGGCATGGTCAAGAATTCACCCAGAGATTTTGCTTCACTGTACTTTCAACACACACCACTTGATGGCAGTGTTGAATAACTTAAATCACAGAAAAATCTAGCCTCCCGAAGCCTGTCAGGCATCATTACACAATTAGATTTGACAATTGTTACAGTTACCCTGCTGAAAAGACCAGCATGGGTTTCCATGTAGGTCAACCAACAGTCTAGCAAAAGCCTAGCAGAGACAACGGCGTCCAAAACACAAAATATTACCAGCGTCCAGCAATTCAGACTCTTACCTTCGATGATCCCCCACTTTGTTTTTCTTCCCAAGACTTTGTTACCATTCACCTGGTGTTCCTTATCTGTTCCCACCACAGCAAAGGGGATGTTTTCCTGTAAGAAGCATTCGCCATATCTCAAAATTTCATTAAGTAAAAAAAAATAAATCCACTTGTTTACATAAGAATGTGCGTATAATGCTACTCACACTCCATCCGAGATGTGAATTAATTTGTTTCTTGGTCAAAACATATTTTGAGACATGGACAATATTTGCTCCCCAATGGATGCTCTGCAGTAAATGGGTGCCAACAGCTGATAAAAACATCACAATAACCCAACTTTTTTAATGATGGCTTATTTTCTTGCAAATAGCTTTGCGCTTCACAAGGCATTAATTGATGGATTGGAGTCGCCACAATGTTATTATCAGCTGTTTGGAGTCTCATTTTGACGGCACCCATTCACTCACAAGTTATGTAATGCTCAATTTCACTAAATCTGTTCTGACGAAGAAGCTAACTCATCCACAGCTTGAATGGTTTGAAGATATTCCACCCCACAAATGATACCCGTGTTATAATTTTGCTTCTCAACCTTTCGAAAGGAATGATCATTTTTGGGTGAACTAAATAAATTCATAGCAATAAATTCATCATACCCTAATCTTATCATTGAGTATCCGGTCTTCAGCGTCCTCGTCATATTCTTTCTGTGGATACACTCTGATCCCGTTGGCCTGGAGGTCCTGTCTTATCTGCAGAGAGAAGCTTCCAGTTTAGATGGATTTACACTGATTTTTACAACCTACCGCACACACACAAATACACAAATCCCGCACACTCGCCCTGGGGGTGAGATATGACAGCGGCTTCTCTCCCTGCAGCTCTTCCCGCTGTATTCTACTAGTCTCAATCTCAACCCTCATGCATTCTTACACTCAGAGGCCACAGTAAAGTTCACCAGAAAATGCTGTTTCTCCTCCCCCCCCCCTCCTCGCAGTCAGAATTTCGGGCCCGAGGTGCAAAGCATTAGACATTAATGCCTTTGCTGCCATGTGTTCGTGAGGGGGAGGATTTTGGAGTGCGGCTGTTGTACATGGATATGATATCAGCGATTGATATCTTGAGCACAGTGTGACGTCCGCCCCCGCACGGCGCTCTGCTCGGGCTATTGAGCAGTGAGAGACAGCTCTGGATAATGGGCTGAAATGACAGAGTACATCATTAGGAGTGTTGTTTGGTGTATATTGATAGGAGACACACTGCGTGCGGGGGCCGTTCTGGCCCTGCGGTCTGTGCCGTCGGAGCTGTCCAAAAGCGCTCCGTGGGGAGAACTGATGGCAAGTGGCCCGGGCCCAAGTAGTAGCTATACATCAGTCAGAGTAGAGACCGTCTCCCGACGGAGACGTCGCAGACACTGCTCATAACCTTAGCGTGGCCTATTCATTTTTCCAACCCAGAGCGAGCGGACGCATGCCAAGAGACCTTTGGATGCTCGAATGCGATGATTCTCCCTCGCTCCATTCAGCCCAGGTTTTTCAATCCATCTCACTTTTCTTTTTTTGACTCCACACAGCTGAACAGCGAATTTTTGAAAATTCCAGCATTTTCAGCAGCAGGTCATCCATATTCATGACCTCAATTATGCGAAGGGCTGAATATTTACGTGTGGGTGGGAAATCCGATTGTGCCTGCATATCATAAAATGTGAGTGAAGTTCTGCGTGCAGGTGTTGATGACGGACAGCTCACCCTCTGTTTGAACTCTAGCCGCTCCTCCAGAGTGAGTGTGTCGGCTTTGGCGATCACAGGGACGATGCTCACGATCTTCCCCAGTCTCCTCATGAACTCCACATCTATAGGGCGTAACCTGTAGAAGACCAGGATGGAGTCCATTTTACACCGTATATACATTTTCTGTATTCTCTAAATACAAAACCATTTAGTTTTTAAAAGTATCACTTAAATAAATAAATCAAAATACATTAATAGAAACAAAATATTTATTTTTTAATAATAAAATGCATCAAATGGATCAAAAAGTTACTGTAAATACATTTATAATGTTACAAAAAAAAATTGGTTACACTTCTTAGCTGTTTAATAGCATGCATATCACTAGAATATTTATTGGGGCTAATTAAGCAAACATTAATACCTTATTCTACATGAACTTATTTGACATCCCTAATCCTACCCAATACCTAAACTTAACAACTACCTCACTACTATTAAAAAGCAGTAAATTAAGAATGTATTAATGTGTCAGAGGTCACCTATTCTAAAGTGTTATCCCAATTTCTTTTAAACAATCTATAAAATAATGCTGAAAAACGCATCAAGGATTCTCCAAAATATTGAACTATTTGACATTGATGATAGTAATAAGCGATGAGCATAAAAAACTTCAAATACATACTTAAATACAATACTTAAAATATATCTTACTGACCCAAACATTAAATATCAACATTTTAAAATGATTTACATATTATTATAGTATTTTGGGGTCCACTGCATTCAAAAGAGAGCAATTACCTCACAGCTGTCAGACGGTTTTTAGTAAGATGCATATATTTTGATGCCAAAATAATGATTTTTCATACACTCTTACTAGGTTAGCGGGTTATAATCTCCAAACTATGAGTCCTGAGACTGTGGAACAAAGCCATGGCATATTAAATGTGACAGACAGATTTGAACACATATGGCTATATGTGAACCACATGGTGCAGGAAGTTGACACACACCAGTGTCCAGTGGCTGGCAGGAAGTAGACACAGCAATGAACGCGGGTGTCGGGGATTCTTCTCTTCCTGTTGACATTCAGTTCCTCCTTCAGGTATTTTTCATACTGTTCATTGACATACTTTACAATAGGCTCCCAGCTGAGAAAAAAGACACAGGGAAGGATTATCATCACAATTAACAACATGTGCTTATACTTAAAGTTAATGTAGCAGTCAGACAAAGTCGAAGCATGATTTTAGTGTAAGGCTTATGCCAAAATGCCCTCTAATTACTAAAGAATTTATCTAACACAGTTGTAGAGCTATTTGAACAGTTACAGTGGAGTCCAAAAGCCTGAGCCTGATCTAGTGATATTATCAATAGAAATTAAATAAACAGCTCGATCAACATGAATATCAGAATGTCTTCTGGATTTGGTCGTGTGTGTAAAACCTGATAATCGTGTATTTTTTTTTTTTATAATGACCCAAAGAGCATCTCGTGCTTTAGCAGAACACCTGACCTTTTTGCACAAAGGTCAGAAATGTCAGCCACAAATATACTTTTAGGTTTCGAATAGTGGCCACAGTACAGTATCTTAATTTTGAGATGTTATTCTAAAGCGTCGTTTATTTTCAAGAGTGATTCGACTTTGAACGCATACAATTAAAAAGAGCTCTTACAAACTTTCATTTTTAAATGGTGTGAATTAATCTGATATTAATGCTCTCACCAGTTCTCATTGTTGATTTGGTCTCCAAATCCAGGGGTGTCAATTACCGTAAGCTTCATCTTCACTCCCTTCTCCTCGATGACTAGAAAACAACGAGACAAATGCTTGTTCATAATAAAATATAAAAAAATGTAAAAAGCAGACGAAATGAAGAGTAAGTTGACAAGGATTTAACTTTCATTTTCCAGAAACATAAATCCTTAAGAACTAAGGTTAAAGTCACACACTGACGCTTTTAATTTATTCTCCATATCTGATATAATGCTGCAAGAATGCATTGCACAATATGAAAATTAAAGGGTCTAATAAGCTGTCTGTGCAAGCAGGGATCCCTACTGTATCCCTGGCATTGGTTGATTGACATTTGCTGTTAACTCATCACATTAATCCTTCTGAATGAGCCAATCAAGGAAAATATGACGAGACTGTAACGAGGAAAAATTAAACTGTCAGTCAACACTGCAGTTTATGAGTTTCAAAGTGCTATATCCCTATCTGACGATGATCAATTTTTCATTCACAGTGGGCCATTAGCAAAAGAGAGTGCCAGTTTTTGGATTGGTGGGCAAATGATTGAAACCCCCTCATGATCAGCTAATGGAAACACATATGCTTCTCTTGGCATGACTCAGCGACAAAGCAGGGCTTAGTTCTTGCCGTATTCACCCACATGGAGGGAGCAGAGCTGAATGGTGGCATTGAGTGGCCCGCCACTTCATTTTCTGCACTGTGTAGTCTTTGAGAGAAGGGGGGGTTGTGTAACACTCATCTCCCCTGGCAGTCAGTCTGCAGGCCAGCTTTTTTTCACGGGTTGTGAGGGCCAGTGGGCAGCTTTGTAGTGTGTGTAGGTGTCAGGCACCCTGAGACTTTGGTACTCTTTGTTTTCCACAGGCCTGTACTTTAGAAAGACAAAACTGCTGGGGAAGCAGGGGACGGCAAGACATCTGCTAGACAGAATGTCTCAAAACGGAAAACTGCAGAGGCAATTTAGTAGGTTAGCAGTAACACAAGGAGTAGTTTTGTCATTTGGATACAGAATACCAGAACAGGTCTATTGTAATATTAAGTATTCGCAGAAGTTTGTATTTACACTGATGAATCCTAGAATGAATTCTAATCAAGAAGAAAAATGTTGCTAGGAAACAAAAAGGCACCATTAACTAGAATTTAGACATAAGGTTCTACACTTTTTCTTGTCTAAAAAAGAGCATTTATTGCTGCGAATAGTGGAGTTATCACTTATGTTTCAGCTTAAATATTTGTAGATGAGACAACTGTTACATATGCATATGCAACCATTTATTTAGTTTGGGAGGTTTTTTTCTTTTTAAAGAAATAATAGTTTTAATCAACAAGGATGAATTAAACTAATCAAAAATCTCAACAGCTGCTGGTTCAAAAAGAACCAAAAAAGAACCATTGTCTTTATTTCAGATTTAGTTTGACCTATTGGACCTCTCAATCTAGAGAACTTTGGGTTTAACAATATTACTGTTTTTTCTGTATTTGTAATAAAATATATATATATATATATATATTATATATTTATAAAAATCTTACCAACCCCAAAACTTTGAATGGCAGTGTATATAACTAATGTAAATAAGTTCAACAGGTTTTAATGTAAGGAGTTATAGAATATTTGGTATAGAGTTATAGAATATATGGTGTAGAATATTTTCCCATTAGTAATTGTATAGATAGTAATAAATTCTCACGTGAGGACTAATGCAATCGAAACAGTAAAATAAAGTAAATATTTACATCATGTGTCAAGCTCTACAGACTCACTTTTTCTGAAGGCTTACACAAAAAAAAAACACGAAAACGAACAGGACACTCTCATTCACTGTAATGTTTACGTTGTGCTACGCTGAGAAGTCAGTGAGGGGTGTCTCCTGAACCACAGGGATATCTCAGGAAGTCACAAGCTGAACCGACTTATCGTCAATCTTCTTTTGTTAAGAAACAGCACACCCAGCTTCTCCCATTCTTTTCTTCTCATCCACCCTCTCCCCATTCTGCATGTCAAACATTTATAAACTATTGGGCCATAAGTTTTGAGAGGTCTGTGAGAAATGAGGTTTGGCTATGGCAGGACAGAGATATAACAGATGCTGCTACAACTGGATAGAAACCTCTTTTCAGTTGCAATGGCACAGATATGCTAAAAAACACTTGCTCTTGATATTACATGGAAAGCTACTAAGATTATCCACAAAGAGAAACAGCACTGAAACAGCAACTGAGGATTCTGATAGAATTACAGAAAATTACAGTTTCGAATCTAAGAACAGATTTCTACAATTGACCTTTGGCTAACTGATGTGAAAGCTGCAGAGAAGCAAAGCTGTTGCAAGAGTGCCACACAGGCTAACATTTACGTATCTAAAACCTGTCAAGGGGAAGTCAGAAACGGAAGAGAGATCAACAAGCAGATCTAGCTCTAAAACCTGAAAGCAAAATCAAATGGCTAATTTTAAAAACAGTAGGCAGCAAACTAAAGGAATAAAGAGAAAGGTTTAGTATAGTGGCTACTAAAACCTGCACATAGCTGTAATAACAATTAACACCATAGCTTTACTGCTAATTCTCTGTAGGGTTTTGTAATTGGATATTTCGGCGCCCATATTCAGACTAGGGTTAAAGTTCAGCGGTCTTCATACATTTTTGCTGTCAAGTAGGAAACGTGGCAATTAACATAGCACGCTACGCTAATGACCCAGCCCAGCAAAGGCCTTTGCACAGCAATTGACTGACACTTAAAACTACAAGCGGAGGCATGCTTACCCGGCGTCTCTAAAACATCCTGTGACAGAATCATTACATTATTTTCTCTCTACATCAGCGATGCTCACTTGTGGGTCATTCTGGTTAAGGGCAGATTTGTGGTTAAACTAGACAACATGGGTAACTCCACAAATGTCTGACCCAGATGAAAATAGCAGAGGTAATTAGATAACGGTGCAGTTGCATATGCATTTTATTAGTTAGGCTACAGTTTGCAATCCCAGTGCCCTTTCTTTGTAACCCAGCAAAAGGGAGCACAATTTCTTTACTTGTCCTACCAAGCTATTTCTGAATACAAGAGACAGAGGACCACTATCAAATTTTGTTTGTTAGACCCTTGTCAGACAGTCTAAAAGGAGGAATGAAGATTGATAGCTGGGTGCGACTACACTAACTACTGAGGGCAAGCAAACACACACACACACACACACACACACACACACACACACACACACACACACACACACACAACAATACATTCATTTAAAGAACTAGTGAAGTTGGACACGGCATCTGCCTTTCACGCCTCTTTCCAACGAAGCATGGTGGTGCAGCCAAAAGCAAAATGGAGATTCATTGCTTTCTCATTCGCGTATGCGGGATGTTTGAAACTACGTGCATCTCTCTGCATGATATACAGTTCAGCTTCCTCTGCTCAATACAAAATGGAGCAGCAGGACATGGTCTTGCAGATGGTCTATATAACTGATCTGTTTTTAATGTACATGATAATTTCCCATATATTTGCATTGTTCACACATACAATTAAACGGAGCATGCATTCATGTAAAAACTAAGGTATACTTTGGGCTTTAAAAACACAAAAATTAAAGTTGCGAAGAAAATGATGGAAAGTCTGATCTTTTCTGGTGCGTGTGACAGTGTTAAATGTTGCTAAATCTTTAGCTAATCTCTAAATGAAAATTCATTTCATACTGTACATTATAACGTTATGATGCCTAAAGGTGCTGTATTTCAATTTAATCAATACCAGTGCCAAAAAGTATTGGCAATTTATTAAGACATTTTTCTCTCAGGAAGAAAATGAAGAATAGTATCCTGAAGTAGAGTCAAGAAAATCAGTAAAACAATTGATAGTTTTCCTGAAAAGCAAAGTGACCGAAGTTATCTCTCAGAAACCTTTGAAACAAGCTTTGCTTCATTGACAAAACAAGCCTAAATTAAACTTAATTCTACACACCTCCACAAAAACACACTTTTTCCCTTGGATAGAAGAACCCAAGCCTGTATTGATCATTACTCTGGAGAAAGTTTGCGAGACAGAGACGACACATTGCTCAATCAACCAATTCATTCACTCAGCTGAGCCAGACGCTGCGTATAAGTGGTGGCCTCTATTAGAGTAGCAGTCATCTCCTGACCAGTGGGATAAAATGCATCCCCTGCGCATTCTCCCTCTGCCATTCTCTCTGAAAGAGAGCTCATAATGACAGTTGTGGCACGATCTCAACGGTTGAAGTTGTGTGATTGATCTCTCCTAATCCGTCCCTTTTGAGAGTTTTTTAATTTCTTTTTCCTTTCAGAGCACATGCTCCTATCACTCTGGCCCTTTTCTAAGTCAAACCTTACAAAACACTGAGCTGCCTCCAGTTTGTCCTGTCTAAATGTCATTCTTCTTTAATCCCTTCATCCTTTCAGAAATCACTCAGGCCAACACACTCTGTAACACGTCATCTTGCTGATGTAAAACACTATGTGTCGAGGACCAATACAATACCATAAATAGTGAGAGTCCAAAAAACAAAACTACACAATAAATGTGGGCTTTTTATGCACTCATCAGTCCATATGTAGCAGACGAGGATGGGCTAAATGGTAACACATCAGATTGGTTTGAAGCATCATATGCTTTAAACTGATTTAAAAAAAATTTAACTCATAAACTTCACAGAAGTACACTCTGTATAGTAGTGGACTGACCTAATGAGACACATCTATTGATAAAATGCCTATTCAGGGCTGTTCAGGACAAAAGCACAAATTTGACAGACCATCAATGTTCAAATACATTTTACTGGGTCCAAATGGAGTGGTTTTGATATTAACAGCAAAACCTTGACCTCTTGGGTGTGACGGTGTGTGAAGAAAGAAGCGTTCAATACTCACTGTGGCTGACTGATTGCAGGTGGACAGTTTTCGAGATCTTCTCCTCATAATTAGGAGTGCAAGACTTCCTGCTGACCTTGGACTTGAAGAGTGTGTTTACGAGCGTCGACTTCCCCAGACCGCTCTGACCTGTCAATGAGAACGAGAGCAGACTTAATGACTTTAGTTTGTAAACTGCAGTAAAGCACAATTAACTGCATATGTAGCAGACCCCGGGCACGTTTATTTGCACGACGACCTTTGCTTAGCATTAGCAGGGGGGATAAAACTTTATTACTACACACAGATAAGATGGCACACATAAAATTGAGGTCATAAAGTATCACATGACCAGGCAGCGCAGGCCTCTAGGGTTTACATAAGCCCTTGATACTGCAAATCATCTGTGATGTAATAGGACCAGGTCAAGCCAAGGCAAAGTGCTTTAGCGTCTTATCTGTTGGGTGTCCAAACACACTGACAACACCACGCCGCCGGGAGCTTTGGGGAGCTTTTCCACTTAATGACTCTTTCACACTAGTCCTCACGGAGATCAGATCAGAGGGAGGAAGCTATTACCAGAGAGGGAGCCTTATCAAGGCCATCTCAATTCACACAAATAAGGGTAAATCTATGGGGCCACCTTCATTGCCTCAAAGGACATGTGCTCTGTTAATGTGAGCTGTTTAGTATTGAGTGCTGATGATGGGCAGTGTGTGTTCACTCTCGTTCAGTGGGCCCCTTGGGTCTACCGGTCAGCTTCCCGTTTGCAGGGCAGGGGTTGGGAATGTGCTAAATGCTCTCGCCGCTCCGTTTCTACCTGTTGAGAAGCCTGGCCGCCTCGGGAAGCTGTCAATGGATGAAACGATTTGACAGAGATAGACGACGGAGCCGGGGAGATCTGGCCCCTTCATCATTGCCCACCTCAACAGAGGCTTTGATGGATTTACGCCATGGCCTCTTACCACGGGAGGCAGTTGACATCAAATTTATGAGGAACTGACAACCCACGTTGTGTCTCCTCCTGGGCCTTTTTGATTTACCAGTTCAGACAATGCCTGAGCAAAGCAAGGCTTCCTGAAGATTTCCACACCTGTTCTATGGGGATGGGAACAAGAAGTTTTTATTCCCTTATATGATTTTTATTCTACACCATTTGGGAAGAAATATGAAGTAATATTTGGAAAAAGTAATGCAAATCCATACATGGTTACATTTTGAATTTTCTTCCTTGAACAATCAGCAATTACCCTGTTGAAAAAAATGCACGTGAGGTTTGGAAGCAGGGATGCTGGTTTAAACTGGTCCTATGCTGGTTTAGGCTGGTCATTTGCTGGTCCAACCAACAGCTTTAAAACAACCTTATGCATATGCTGTTTTTTTAACAGGGATGCAGATTTAGGCTGCAAGTGTTTAAAACAAAACAAAACCAGTTTATTTGATTCAGTTGATTTAAGGAATACGACTCATTCAGGATTCAGACTTCACTTTGCTGTATATTTTTAACTCACTAAATATAAGATTATAAATATAATAATATATGAAATAATGTATTATTTCGCAAAAGGAAAGGACTTTGGTTGTGCTTTATTGCAAGCTATATATTCAGTAGTGATGCTATTTAGAGCATTTTATTACAGTGTTACATCTGCATAAAGAATAATCTATGGGTGAGAGCCATTAACGCATCCGAATGTCAACTGATGATCTCATAAAGGACCCCGTGCAGAGATAACGCAAAAAGAATAAAGGCAGACCCATTCAGTGCTCGTCTGAGTCATGCATTGACACACTCGTCCAGAAATGCTGCGTTGTAACAGCTTGTCATTTACCACAACCACATGAAACTCCAACAAATGCAGGTTGTAATTTCGCCAGTGTCATGTGTGTTTAACTCCAGTTGATTTCTCAAAAGCATTTCAAATGGTGAAAACACATCTCCTCTGAGACACTTTGAAGCGCAGTTTGCAAAGCTTTTCTTTGAACACAGTATCTACAAAGCCCCCTTGACTTGAGGGCGACAACAAAGCCGAATGTATCGACTGCATTAAAAATGTCACAATATGCTAAACTCGTATTTGGGAGCAGACTGCTACTTGACTTATGGGAAACTGGGAGACTCTGAGTTGTTTAAGTCCTCAGGCTACAAAAAGGTCATGACCTTTACAACCGAGGACAAACTACACAGACCAACAGACTCCAAGTGCTACCATATGTGTGTGCGGTTATGGGATAAGAGGACCCCAGGGCAGGGAAATGTGGACAGGCGAGCATAGCACACTAAACTCATCCTGTAGAGTTTCCTCCATTCCTGCAATTTCATCCTGTTGTGTATATCTCGCTTTCGCACAATTCCTCCTCTTCCTGTATCTTGTCAAGTTTGCATTCACTGTCATGTCATGCTAGCTAATACATGCTAGCGTTCACAAGCACACCCTTGTCAGAACCCCTGCCCTTGTGCTCTACAGTGTGCTGCCAAGGCAACAGCAATATACATAAACAGAAGATACACAGGAATTGTTTTAAATTCAAAAATGTCATGTTAAAAAAATAAAAGTCCTCTGAAAGGGAGAAAACAAACGATCTGTCATTAGTTCTACAGTGCATTGAGAGTGAGTCAAACGGATCTTTCTTACTCCTTTTTTTGCTACCAGCACTTTCACACCTGTCTCCACCGGGAAAGGGAGAGAGCGGTTCACCTTTGATGCATGTCCAGAGTAGCAGGCATGGAGAGAACCACCATAGCTACTACAATACCAATGCTGTAACCGCCACAGTTCACTGAGGCAAGGAAGAAACTCACACAGGCCAAATGTTACAGAGCCAGCTTTTGGGGGAGTGAGCACTGGACCAGAGCCGTTTTCCCTCTGCAGAATTCATCACAATACTGATCTACTTTAACATGCCTTTGATCTGCTCCCTATCAAACAGGTTTCAAGCTGCTCTGGATAAAAGCAGAAAGAATCCAAATGGCCAAAATGAGAACAGGTGAAGACTGGTATTATCATATCTGCTCCTAATATCATTCCCACACGATTTGAGTGGATCAGCATTTATTGAGCGTATTTATTGAGTGTTTCTTCAACTTCAGCTTGAACTTGATCTTTTTCTTTGCTTAACATCACAATAAAACTACTGTTTTGATTGTTTTGCTTGGCCCAAAGCTAGACGTTGTGTCTAAAATTCATTGCATTTGTGTTTTCATGTTCAAGACTGAATATTTTATTTTGGTGTGTAAATTTATTACTTAGTATATGAAGTAATAATCTGCACTCACAAAAAAAGAGTCTTCTTTTAATGTTTTATTTTAAATTAATCACCAATAGGACAGAAGAAAAAGGCACCTCAATGCCTTTTTCTTCTGTCCTACTGGTGATTAATGTAAAATAAAACGCTAAAAGAAGTCTGTTTTAGTCAGCGCAGATCATGGTGTCATATTAAGTCATGATTTGTAATTGGGCAAAATGTGTGAACATAGTTTAATGATGAGGGACATCCTTAGAAAAGAACCACCATTTTATTAAAAAATTAAACATTTCTTCAATCAAATACAACAAATCTCAGCTGTTTATGCAGATGTAAGGAAAAAAGGTGCTTCATGAGTACAAAAAAAAGGGAAGTGGTGTTCCCTTCTGCCAAAAAGACTTCATCCAAAGTCTGTGGGAATGCAGAAATGCAGAAGTACGATCGATAGTTTTATCAACTGAGCTGTCAAAAGTTCATCAGATACTGTGTTTTGCTGACATAACAGTTGGCGTAGTGAACGTATTTACATGCACTTCTGACTTTATAACAATACAAAGCAGCTTTAAAATCACCAAACATGTCCTTTCAGATGGAAATGAGACTGTTGTGGGAATTTTCATTACTTAAAGGCCAAATGCTCCTGGGCAGGGTCTACCTAAGTGTCCAAACAATGACAGATGGGAACGGGTTTGCAGGACTGTTTTGGAAGAACAGTTTGGAAAGCTAGTGGTGAAGTCAGTGGTGCAGAAACTACACACTTCAGCTTTAATTTGTTTTGCTGACATCGCTTCGGAACAGCGGCTGATACTGTGTTTCTCTGTGAGTCTTGCGGCCTTTGAAGGATTTGGCAAAATGTCCTTTCTATTACCACTATGGAGGAGCCACCAAGGGGAAAGAAATCACAAGCAAGAGAGTGAGGAAAACCTGGCAGCTGTTTAAAAATCAGAGGAATTAAAAAAAAAAAGGAAAAGAAGAATGGCTCTCACTGGAGAGCTGGATGGCCTTGAATTTGTGATGTTGCGGCCATCATAAATCCCCTTGGCTGGCCCAGTTGGGGAACACTCTGAGCCACATTCGGCTCCAGCCTGGCCCTGCCTCCCAGCCCACAGACAACACAACAATAGCTCTTGCCATTTAATTAGGTAAGGCCCACACTCAGCCAACACCCCCTCCTGTTCCTCCTCCTCCCTGTATGCCTACCCTCTCTCTTTTGCTAGAGGCACAAGGGGGGCTTGGGAGGTTCCAGCACTCTGATTGGTCAGGCTTGAATAAGGTGGCCAGTTTGAATCAGGCAGATGTCCAGTATCTGCCCAGGACAGTTAATACCAGCAAGCTCTACTGAGCCGGCAGAGTACAGCCCTAGCAGGTAACCTGGCATAAAGTCTGTGAGTTTTAGGATTTATAATAAAATACAGTCTTCTCATGAAATTCCTAAAAAAAAGTTTTTAATATGTATTGACAGAGCTATTTTTTGCATGAATAAAAAGAACGCTATTTGAAATAAAAATCTTTGTGACAACTTAAGTATTGTCTGTTTTATCAATTCAATGCATAAGTGCATACATTTCATGTATTTTATTTTGGCAGAAATGTTATATTGGGATATATACTGAACATTGTGAAAAGCCTGAAAAATATTGCAATGTAATTTGGCTATAACACCCATCCTAATCTTTCTTGACAAACAGAAGCCACCTTCAACAAATTCACCAGTCGAATAACGGTCTTATTGAAAAGAGTTTCGAACATTTAAATATTTCCCTTAACAGGCAATGGCGCCATTTGCTCTTCACCTGTCTGTGTTTCCTGTTAGAGGCGGAACAGTCTTTATGCACCCTTCACAGACAGCCATACTCAACTATTGATGTTTGTGACTTTTCACCCGATTTGGCACCCCATGTCTGTTCTCTTTTCTATCTTTGAAGTTTTGACTAAACGCCCCCTTCTCAACTGAGCTCATGAGACAAAACGAGTTCTCACTTTGAGCACAGAGAAAAAAAGAGATGTGAAGTCAATTAAATAGAGCCATTATGCACGTCATTTGAAATTCAGTGTACCATTCTGAACCAGCTCTGAGGGCTTTGTATTTTTCTTTTTCTGTATAAGTGCAAACTGGACATATCCTGCATCAAAAAAAAACTGTTCACAATCCAATTTAAGTCAGGGCAATGTTCCACTTACCGACCACCATGATGTTAAATTCAAAACCAGCCTTCATGGTTTTGCGTCTCATCTGGTCCAACACTGCCTCAATGCCAACATATCCGAATAGATCTCTGCCCTTGATAATGCCTTGTGTGTCAGATTCACTGAGGCATGGCAGAGGATGTTCTATCTCCACCACTCTCTCCTCCACCTCCCTCTCCTCCATCACCTCCATCTCCTCCTCCATCCGGACAGGTGGCTCCAGATCCAGGGCCTGCTCCTGTGCTGTGTCTGCCGAGAGAGAAAGAGAGACACGAGTTAACACACTGGATCCTCTCAGGAAGCCCTTAAACAAATATTACTACATACATACTACACATGAAGGTTTTTCTTAGAATAATGTCCACCCCAAAAGATTGCAGTCTGAAATAATTCCTTATAACAAGGAGACCCTTCTAAAACCTAAACATTACAAACAAAACACTATAATATCATGCAACTTAAATGAATAATTTTGTTAGTGCTTTTGCCATTTTTTTGTTTTTATTATTTCAGATTTTTGTTTTTTCATCTAATAGATCTATTTACATTTTACATACATTTTTCATTTTATCTATTTACATTTTATTTTAACAAAATCAATTTAATAGTTGTAATTATAACAAAACTGTTAATTAAATTAGTATTATTATTACTGGATGTGCTAGCATAATGCACAATTCACCGCAGCAATTAATTTTAGGAAAAGATGTTCATTTTTTGCCAGGCTTGTTTATGAGCCAGAGAGCTGTGAGCATGCTCAGAGCATGCAGGTGGATATTAATACACATTATGATGACTGACAGGAGGCAAATGTAGGTGAGGCACAGATCGATTCAGACGGGGAATTGAAATAATGAGGACGAAGAATTGAGAATTGTCCATAATTGTGCTTCCATCCTAGCCTGAAATGAGGCATTAGATTCATTTGTTAACGCTTGATATGTGGGTCGGGAAGAGGTTGATTTTATCTTAAGGTTTACTCTGCATTCGCAAAATGGAAATGGATATCTAAAGCACCCCCAATGTGCATTGAACTCTATGCAGCATAGTGTCAGCAGCGAAAAACAGAATTTTGTTTGCTGCCGGAGCATCAGTTTGTTCAGCTCAATTGAGTTCACTCGCTAGAGCGGCCAACACAGAGACAGCAGTTCACACGGCACTGGTTAACTACTGAGGCACGGACACCTGTCAACTGGCTCGGCTGGAGCACCCAGCAGCAGGGGGTGGATAGTGCTGCTGGGCTTATGTTTTTTTTTTCCTTATCCCTGTTCTGTAGTTTGTACCATCTTGAGACAGCTCTGTTTTATAAGAGGATTGGTAGCAGCCCCCCGATAACCCCTGAAGTTGTCCTGGTGGAGGCAATACTCCAGTCACGTTCTTCAAAACAAAGTCCAAATCACATTATGATAGCTGCTTAGCGTTGCGCGTAATCCTGAATTATGGAAAGGGTTATTAATGTTAATATAGAATTAATCACATGCATGTTTATTTCTGTGAACTGTGGGGTCTCCTTTTACTTTTATACTGACCAAACAATATATTCCATCCCCTTACCCTAAACCTACCCCTTACAGAAAAACTTTCAGACCGTTCATTCACTATTTTTAATCATGTTTTTTGCCTTTCAATGTCAGACAATTTAGGTTTTGCTATCCTTGCGGGTACATTTAGTAAACAAACACGATTTTACTGTATCTAACATGATTTGTAATGTCAATTTTCTACATAAAAGAACATTTTAATTCTTAAATTCTGCAAAAATATGTCAACTGTAACAAAACTTGGACGACTTACATTTTGAAAACAGCACAGCAATATTACACGTTATTACAAGAGATAGGGCTGGCCTATTAAAATTTCAGATCATAATTGCAACTACAGACACTACAATTTCATAATCGTTCAAAGTCACTATTACATAAAATGTCCACTTGCATTATTCTGCATGCTTAATATTTCTCTTTCTACGTTATCTTAAAAGTTTTTCCCATTGTTTTAATTTTATTATAACATAATAAAACCAGGCATACTTTTACATTTTTGTTTAAAGAAGAAAACCAACTATTACGTTATAGGCTGAATGCTATAATAAAAGCTATAAAATCTAAAAGTATGTTTTTACTTGTTTATTTTCAGATAAAATATGGTATTCAGTTGCCTCAAACAATTAAAAACTATGAAACTATTTAAGGGGTTACGCACCACAAGCAACACAAGTTACATAATCAGATTACTCTTTTCAAAAAAGTAAGAAAAGTAATGTATTTTTTTATATTGTTTTATTTTAATTCATTTTAATTAATTGAATAATTCATCTCACTCTGGTCTAGGTTTAGTGTTCCTCAAAGTGAATAAAAACTGTGAAATGCAACGCAGAACACACATATGTGTTTAATTTTAATAACCAATGTCTTTTCTGTTGACCTTCGATAATCAGGTTCAACCATACTAATAACCAAAAATGATTCTGGATACACATCTGTGCTTTTTATTGCTTAAGTGTGTCGAATTTTGTTCTTCTACATTTACTGTACAAACAATGCATTTACTTTTCCTTCAGCCTGAGGCTTATTCCTTTCACTTTTGGTGCTAAAGGGATTTTATGTTTGCCAAAAATGGTACTTTTTCATATTAAAAACAAACAAGCAAACCCTGCCTATTTTCAAAGAGTATCACAAAAGTAATGTAACATTAAGTCAAGTAACTTAATGAGTTACTATTTTAGGAAGCAACACAATATTGCAATGCATTACTTTTTAAAGTAACTTTCCCCGACACACGAACATCAGTATAAATAGTGATAATCGCAATTAATAAATTGAAGGAATTAATCAACAATTACGATTGACAATCATATAACAGTGCAGCCACAGTATGAGAAGATCTAGAATATAACAAGGCATCACAAATATAAGACAACGAGCTGTATAACTCTACCAACACCACAGCTGCTTTCACACCCACAAACAAAGTGTGTATGCGTGTTAAAATCAGCTCATTTGTGTATGAAAACATGGGACTGTAAAATGATCCCCAGGAAGTGCCAAGTCTACTATGCTTTATTATGCATCGTTAATGGCAGTGACTGTGAGCTGCACTCAACATGACACCCTGGCTGCTTCATATACATGAGTGTGTCCCATTAACAGGTCAACTAAATGTCATTAACACAAGTATGCAAAGTACACCGTAACAACAGAATTTATCTTCAAGGGATGGTTCACCCCCAAATGTTGTCAAATCACCTTCATGTTGCTCAATTTTTCATTGTATAACAGGTAATTTCCAGAATGTTTCAACCGTTTTTTTCCCGAAATGATTGGGTTTCACACTGTATAGACAAAAACCACAATGCTGGCAGAAATGTTGGGTTGAACTACCTTTTCGAGACAAGCTACACCATGAGATGTTTACATATAATTTGATTGTATGATCGTCCACCTCCGGCACAATCTGATGCCTACTTAGGTTTCTTGGTATTAGTATTTCTTAGAAGAATATTCTTGTGAAACTGTTGATGGGTTTTTGCTAGAGGCTGCAAATATGTTATTCACCTAAATATGGTTCACTCACAACTACTAAGCACTTTCTCATGCTGTGACTTCGGCCTGACCACAACCCTGTGCCGGGCCACACTGTCACAATTATATCGGATTACGCATTGAAACGTTGCATGGCGCATTGCAGAAGCTGATTAATGTTCATTTTAGTGAGTCAAGAACTATGTGTAGGAAATCAGCATGCAGCCTGTGCTGCGTTTGATCAGCTGAGACAACCTTCGTGAACTGAGGATCCCGTCTGCTGGTCCAGATGACTTAATCAGCTATAAATATACCCTGCGTCGTCCATCCACCAAAATGGAACTAATCCTGGCCTTCTTATTCCCTAACTGGCATTACATTCAAGCCACCCATCCAGCAGCTGAGGATCTACACAAGACTGCATTGACTTAAAGTGAAGCAAGTCAATTTCTGAATTTGAACTTTGTGTGATTTTAAAAGCATGTGTTGTCACCGTTCAATGCACACGGTCTTAAGTAAGAAAGCAAAACTTATGCAAAAGGAAGAGGAGACAGCCAGACTGTGGATTGGCAGATTTATTTATTTGATGTCGTCTGAAAACTGCCTGTGCTCTAATAGAAGCTGACAAATAAAGCCATGCTTGGAGATAGAGAGGGGCAGACAAATGTCGTCTAAAGGCTTGAGAAAAGCAAACAGAGTAAGAGAAAGGGGCTCAAAAGTAGCAAAGAAGTTGGAACTTTTTAATAAAAACTTTACGTATTGTGTTTGAATGAAAGCAGATCTGTCCCCAGGTTTGCACAGGGCCTGTTCTTGCTCTTTAATAAAACTGTTCACAGATGCGGGCCATTTTCATTTGACACAACCAAGAAACACTGCAGCAGACAGCAAGAAAACACAAATCACTCTTACTTAGTACAAAGCACCTCAGAAAACATGTTTCTCAAAACTTTTATAGGCTACTCTTTTTCCTCATAACCCCATCAGTAAGGCTCAAGTATTCATTTATTGGCATCAAACCATACATGTGTTTATTTTAACTCATACCTCACTGACAATCTGTTCGATATTGGGTTGATTAAGCTGACCTGGGAGAGTGCAACTAGATGTGTCAAACTGAACTTTTTACAAACTGCACTAAAATCAAATTTAAGATATTGTTTAAGGCCTATGTATTAAGCAATAAAAATAGTAAATGTCAAGATGATCTACATCTATATGTGTGGGTTAAACACACCTATGCCCAATGTGGCCATGACAGACCTATGACAGGAAACTGGCAAATAGATATATGTATATTTAGAATGTCACATTTTCCCCGGAGAATCACAAAGACCTACAGAGCCATTAAAAAAACAATGTAGCTAAACAATCACGCATCCTACACTTTAAAGATGCTCAGACCTGTCGTGCTAACTGCTAAATGCTACCATCTGATCTACAGTACAGTTCCAAATAAAGGATGTTACATGCCATTGTTTTGTCTCATAACCTCTTCCCATTTGGGAAATATCACCTTAATATAAATTTGAATGGCTTTAAACCACAGCAATATCTCTGTAAATACACTGTATTTGGCAGATAATGAAAGAGAGAGGAAAAAAAGAACCATCAATAGCACATGTTCAGCATTGATAATTGCTGTAAAAGTTTCAGAGGCCTGTGCTGTGTGGCTCTGCACAGATTTTGCTTAAGTTAGCCACAGCTTTCTGTAGCTAGCAATAAAGAATGCCATTTACTGACATACACTAGCTGATAGCTAATTTCATGCCAATTACAAAGTTACCCAGCAGTAATCTAGTTAAAATGCTGGAAAACCCCAACACAAAATACTAAAAGACTAACAAAATGCTAAAACTAATCAGTCCCAGGACCACGTCAAACACATTTTATCCATGCTAGTCAATAATACCACAAAAAATACCTTACATCTGAACCTCATCATGGCACCATTGTGCACTCTTAGGTTCTCTGTGTCAGCTTCCTGTTTATTTTCATCACAAATTTGTAAAACTTCAAAAGTATACTTCTAAAATGTTTCAGCACACAAGAGGAAATGACTCAAACGGTTTCATATGAGAGAGTGAGCATTTCATTATACTTGCTGCAAATGGCAAACACGCCTGTTGCATCTTGAAAAGGGGTAACCAACGACCATAACCGAGCTTCAGACATCAGAGCGTGTCAACCCTCAATTCCTTCCTGCCTGAATGTGTCTCAAATTACAAAAATAGAGCAAAACAAGCTAACTTTAAATACATCTTTTTAAAAAAAAAATAAAAAAGTGTCTTCTCGGGCAGCCATGAGACTCTCCCTTCCCCCTTTTGGCACTGTTGAAGTGCTCCATTGCTCTTGGTTCTATTGTTATCAGAGGGGCAGTGAAGCTGAGACACACAAAAACCCATGGGATAAAAAAAAAAAAAAGAGATTCTTACCTTCTCTCATTCACAAAGCTCTGTCCACACGGCTCTCCCCACTGAAGACCCGGCGGCCCACACCAGATAGTCCGTAACTGTGATGTACCTCAAGACTCGTCCCTAAACTTCTGCTTTGTGCTCTGCGTAACTGCCCATGCACATGCACTTCTCCCCCTCTCTCAGTGTCTCTCTCCCTCACTATGGAGAAAGAGCGCAGGGGTAACGGCTAAAGCTGCTCATGCTCATTCACATGCAGATCGCCAAGAAGCTTCCACTAATCCAAAAGAGGACTTCTCCCATCCACCCCTCCTCCCCCTCCCCTGCATCTCTGTACTGCCTCTCTCTCAAACTCATTTGCACACGAGTGGGGCTGCTGTCAGTCGGTCGGCCCAGGCTCCCCTGCTGACCACACAATGAGGAAAATACGTAATTGACCCATAAAATCAATTAGGAGAAATTTTAGTGCTTCTTTGAATAGTCGGAATCCACGGACTCGCTTGACTGAGGAAAAAAAAGGAAAGCAAATCGCAGTTACTTGTTCAGAGCGCATTTCTGTGCTGGTAATAATATGTGCCGCCTGTGCTGTCACGCTGGGCTGTTTGGGCTGAGGATTGCCGTTAAAAGACATGGTAATGGTCAATCAGACGTGAGTGGTTTTTATACTGACAAAGAGCTTGTAGTTCAGCATTTACAGAAAAGCAGCACTGGAGTTTAAGTGCATGGATACATGTTATTAGTGAACAGCAAGCCTGATATCACCGGATAAAAACATTGGAATGTTTTAATTTGAACAGTTATAATTTTAGCTGTTCCTCAAAACCGCACAACAAACGCCTCATCAAATCTAGAAAGTGAAGTTTAAATAGTGATAGAGGCTATTTACACTAATTAAAAATAGCAACATTATTTAATGATATGCTATTTACACTAAGTGCAAATAGCATTTTCTGCTATTTATACTACTTATTGCAAGTAGCAGCAGATTTGAACCCAGGTAAATCGTGTCACAATAAAACCATACGTTTTACCATCTGTGTCACTGGAACTGATGTCAAATGACCATCTTTTGAAATGATAACTATCCCAACCACATGTTGGTGGGCAGAGTTAGTGTAAATAGCTACTGGCAATAAGGGGCTAATGGCAATATTGTAAATACAGACTCTGTTCAATAAAATTGAATTAATGGAAAAGACTGTGTTAATCTGAAGGGCCGGTTTATTCACAAATTGCCAATCAAAAGTAGTGTATATGACCATTGCTGTGTATTCAAGTCTTCTAAAGCCTCTTTTTGAATGACCAGATTGAAATTTAAGCTGTTGTTTATTTCTAATCCAATTGATTGTTAAACACTATGACCTGATCGTTGAGCCAGTGGGATGGATTTGAGAAGAAAATAACACAATGAATCATTTAGGCCAAATAGGAACTGAAGCAATGATTCACTGAAAAGATGACTCAAGAGAAGGATTCGTTTATTCCTATACTTAAATCTAGGGCATATGGCAAGATTTTATTTTATTTTCAATAAATTACTAAAATTCTGGTCTTTTTCCTTAGCTTGGAATGCAGTGCTTAGTGAACATTTAAGACACTTTCTTTGTGCTTATTGGCTTTTTTTATTTTATGGCTTTGCAGCCTTAGTTCCCATTCACTAATGTACCGACAAAGTGGCTAGAATATTCTTAAAAATAATGAAGAAAGATTCACATAGGTTTTAAACGACATGAGGAAATAATGACAGAACTGACATTTTTGGCTGAACTATCTCTTTAAGGACTTCCCTCCAGATCTGTTGAAACAAGGAGATGAAGCATCTCTGCACAGTTTCACTGAGGAAGTGTGTTTTTCTCACTCTCGAACTGTCAGTCTGACTTATCACACATCTGAGTGTTTAGTCTTTACGCTCTCCATAAAATGAAGTCCACCTCATGTAAATTAAAGTCAAGGAGACCGCTCAAGACATCCATGTAAGGATGGGCTTTTTTCAAAACAGCTAGCCATGAGAGTGTGAAAATGTCTGTGAGTGAAAAAGTGTGTGTGTGTGTGTGTGCAGGTCAAGCCCATGCTGAGACGCTGTAAGGATGGCTTTATGTTTGAATCACAATAATGTTCCTTTGTTTGGCATTCAATAGACGGCTGATGTATCACAGTGAGGCCCCAAAACAACACACTCACACGTCCACTCCAAACAGCTAAACCACAACAGGTTTCTACAGCTCAGTTATAGATGATCAGTGATAAATATCGCAAACTACAATTCACTGAGTTCAGATGACAGCTAGCTTGCAGATTACACAAACCAGAAACATTCCAGCAGAGACATTGGTATAGTAAAATATTAACAGAAATCAGTCTTTTACCTTAGTTGATAAGTGGGATTCTGGAGCAGCTGCAAGGCCCCATGTGCTGTCAGAGAGTGAATTGCGAACTGTTCAGGATGTCAGTTACGAAAATGTGTGAGTCTAACGTGCGAGTGTATGTATGTGTGTGTGTGTGTGTGTGTGTGTGGGTGTGTCGTAGCCTAACCACAGACAGCACTCCGAGGGTGATGCATTTCCTTGCCTTTGGGCCTCTCTCTTCCTGGTTGTATTTTAACTAGTTTTATGCCACACAAAAGAAAAGCAGTTCCTCCAGCTTTGTTATCGCCATGGTTACCTAAATAAGAGTGTTTCTCAAGAGTGGGATGGATGTTTATCCATTTTCCTTATGTCATCAGCGCAAGTCTCTGTTAAAAAATCCCACCCTTGAGATATGAGGAAATGTCTTTCACAATCCCAGACAGGTAAAGTAGAAAAATGGAAATGCAATCTTTGTGAATAGAATACAATCTGCTGGGATGCGTGAATGGAAATCTGGTACGAAATGAACTAATAGAAGCCGTGGAAGCTTCCAGAAAGAGCAAATTCCCGTCCTACCTCACACACACATATACACTTGTTCCTGCAGCGTATCGCCACACAGTGCATCTCTGCTGTTTTGGGAATTCTCTCTTCATCGCTGACAGGAAAAACCATTTTGATTAATGTGGCAATCGGAAAATGACCTTTGCATGCGGCGAGAGCTGTCTATTTTACATTCAATATTTAATCATTTGATAAAGTATAGAACAAGCCCAATGACAGCAATTCATCACTTTCATCTAAAAGCCTTTCGCAAAGCTCCGAGCCACATGCAGGGTCTGTATGCTCCGCTGCGTCTACAGCTAATTAACTGACTGAGGTTTGTTAATGGAGTTTCCTACAAAGTGCTCTCCACTGCCACATCGTTCTGGTCATTCCAGGTCATTATCTGATGACAAATGCATCTTCTACTCTTCGAATCCACACACTCTGGAAATCTATGTATGATAGGATACACTTACAATAATTCTGGGCCACTGCATGACAAGGACTGATATGAACATATATTTTTAGCATATGTCCTGCTTACCGGGACAGTTCACCCAAAATTATTTACTAACCCATCATGTTGTTCCAAACCTGTATGACTTTCATTTCTCTAAACCTTTTGAAGATATTTTGGAAACTATTTTTGACAACATAAAGTAAGTCAACGCAAAACAACACTGTATGGACAGATTGAATATTTAATAACAAATAAAATTTTCGAGTGAACTATTCCTTTACTTTCGTAAACCATTTGGTGGTACAAACATAGAGGTTATCTAAATAGAGGCGTTGATTTCCACGGATGTTGATATGGTTGAGTGAAAAGGCGAAAGAGGAAGAGAGGGGGAGGAAGCATGCGTTTACTGTGCCACAAGGGACATTGATTTGCCACTAAATGTCTCTATTACCGCTCCTCTTTAATTAAAAGCACATGTACGCACAGATGCTGTCAGTTCATTCATACTGTTGCCAGGGTAACCTCCCCAAAGAGACTGGTAGTATCGGGTTACTACGAAGATCTGCCGCCACACACCGTGAGAAAGCCGCTGTTTCTTTACTCCGGCTTTGCTTGTGTGGGATTCGAGGGGTTAATTCAATTAAAGCATCTTAACCTCATCCTAATCCAAGCATACTTAAAAGGACATGGCAGACGGAAAAGAAGAATTCCTGAAGTCTGACCCCGTCCTCTGGTGCGCTCTGAGTGTCTTCCACACATGGTGGGAGGGACAGGTGAGGACAGTGGCAAACTGCCGGACATCTGTTAGAGCGTCTTCTAAACTGAGCTGATGCACAGCTGGAGTTTCTGCTGAGAATTAGCAGAAGAGAAGAATATTAGAGAACAACAAGTTTCTACCGAATGTCAACTAGACCCTTAAAAAGTTACTATAGTTTCTATATTACGCGATTAAAATTAATTTCTGCATTAGATGCTTTTCTTGATATTATAATGTACAGTGTTTAATTACTGTAACATTACATCTTCTATATAGATATATGATAGCCGAGTCATGTTAAGTACTATTCTAAATCTAATCAACAAACCAACCTACAATGCAGAATAATGGCCAGAACCCTTAATAATCTGGGATTAATTACTTATTAACAACAAAAAAACTGACTAGAAAATATTAACTTGATTAATCATTAAACTAAACTAAGCTAAGCTAAGCTAGGCTAAGCTAAATTAACTAACTAACTAACCAAAAACCTAAACAATTAAAATTACCAGCTGACTAAAAGAACCAGTTCAACCAAGTTCAACCCAGCTGAATAATTATAAAACCAAACTGAAAAACTAGCTAACTACCAAACCAATGAAATATAGACCAACTAACTAAACATAAAACTGGCTAACCAGCAAACTAAACAACTAAACTAACAAAATAACTAGCCAACTAACAAACCAACTACGTATAAAACAAATGACTTAACTAATCATCAAACTGTTTAACCAACTAAACAAAGCTACACTAAGCATCAAAACAACCAACTAAGTAAAGGTTTGAATCAATAAGCAATAAAGAGACCGGACCCCTTACTGATCTATGTTGGACTACTAACTAATTACAACTAAACTAAACTCAGCAGAACACATTGGTCTGAATCATCTTAATAATTTTGCTTGGATTACTAACCACCAAAATACCAAGAAACCAACTCACTAACTAAACACCAGACTGACTAACTAACCAACTAATTTAAACAAAAAAAAAATAAACAAAGCAACTACCTAACTACATACCTGCCTACATCCATACCAATCAATAAGCAGCTTAAAATAATAATTTTTTTAAAATAAAGCGAGCAAAAAAGTTCAAAATCAGTTGTCAGAGCAGTCAGAAGCTGTGATGGTTTGACAGTTACCTGTTATTATGAGGAGGTCAATATACAATCAACACCTCCACATCATTCCGCTTTGAGGTAAACACATGCTTCCAAGTAACAGCCGGTGATTAAGCTTAATAAGGATGACAAAATCAACTTACCATCAACAGTGCCCAAACAGCCGAGTCGTGTCCTGCCCTGACAGCTGCTGCTCCAGATAGGACACGATTTCCAAAACTACCAAAAAACTACTGCATACAGCACAAGCACACCGACGCGCACAACCTCCCTCGCACACTTCTCTTTTTTTACTTTCTATTTTGCTTTCTTTGCATTAACCGTTCACTCATGGATTCTTGCCAAGAGGATGTATTGAGGAGAAAAACACAGACACTTTCATATTCACTCCCTCTGTATCTGTGTTTGTGTCATGGCATATAATAGTATTAGTTGTGCTTTCACCCTTCAGTCATTATAACCTACCCACTGACGTTCAGAAAACAATCAATAAACACAAAGTGCCGTTATAATTATTACTGCCTGTTCCTTTGAGTAACTATGATACTATAATAGCTGCCTCTTTAGGTGGCACGCCATGCTGGTATCACAAGGGCTGAGAGAGTTTTCACAACTGGCTCTACTGTGCCTCGTTTCATTTTCAGGGCAGGATGCAGTTGTTCTTAGGGAGGGACGACTCTTCCAGGAAGCCCTGTCATGCTGTCCAAGAGGAAATCACCTTTCCCCTCTCCCCCTCATCCGGCCATGGGAAAACGTGGGTCTAGGAGGTTTAGAACTTTGACCTTCTACGCTAGATCTACGACACAATGTATTAGGCTTCACGAATGACACATTTGCAGTGTGAATTTAGGCATTTGAATTATTTAAGGTGATTTTGTGTAACAAATGAATCAACTTAATAGGAAAGATATGTGCCAGTCAGGAGTCTACATGGTTGCATCATGGGGTGGCCATGTTGAAATCACATAACCAAACCTTACTCGTTGTGTCAGATTATTGAGTTATTGGACGCTTAACAATTGTCGTATGAATTGCTAAAAAAGATTAAAAAAGATTTAATAAGATTTAATAGATTTAATAAGTCCACCTTTAAATAAGTGTTATTTTACATAAATATCTAGAAAATCTACAAATGTGGAAGTGATCAGAAAAGGAGAAGCGTCACAGATCCAATTTTTACTTCACGAGAAGAACACATATATATATATATATATATATATACATATATACACACACACTATATATATACATATATACACACACACTATATATATATATATATATATATATATATATATATATATATACACACACACTATATATATATATATATATATATATATATATATATATATATATATATAAATGCATATGTGTGTGTGTGTGTGTGTGTAAAATGTAAACTAAAAAAATTATTAAACATTTCAGTTGCTTGCCAATGCAAACTTTTAAGCAATAAAATGAAAGATGAAATAAATCCACACATCCACACACATCCTGCCATGTAAGCTCTTTTCAAAACCTTGGCATTTATTTTTTGAAGAACAACTAAAACTCTCCACTGGAATCTATGCCAATATAGACCTCAGAGTATTCCAGTTGTGTGTTGAATTGTCTCGCAAGCTAACTTGGTGTCAAATAATGTTTTCCTAGCATGCCAACTCCAAGTAGGCCTCTGCCAGGAATGTGGAGTCCCATCGTAGCGAGTGTCAACATGTAAACACCCAACAGGTCGAGGCGAGAGACTCAGCACGTCGCTTAGAGCTGAAGGAAAACACTCAGATGGAGACTGCAGCACCACCCCTGCCCAGAGCAAAGGCTGGCTATATAGAAATCACAGTAGCAACTAGTAATGCTTTTCCCAATTGGTCTGTTGCTTCTGGAAGATGTAATCTCCTGGAATATCCTTAATTGGGATGTCTAACTGCAACTTGAACATAACCTGGAATCCTGACTGGAAAAAAACATCTAACGAATTACATGCAGTTGTGCGATTTGCATTTAGTAGCGACCTGACATACAACAATACAGCTCAGTATAAATTCAGTGTAGTAAAATTACACCCATTCCACCCAGTCACATCAGAGATAAGTCATATAAGCAATCAGTCATATGCAAAAAGCAAAATGTGGCCAGATAATCCGCAAAGAAAAGAACTACAGTTCCCTCGTCCCCTAAGGTGTTCGCCCTGTCCTTTCCACCCTATCCCCTCTTTTGACCCCCATTAGTGACACAAGGTCTCATTTGTACCCTTAATCTGTGCTAATGTGTAAGTTAACCCACTCATTTGCAGAGGGACACAGATGAAGGGAACAGCATTCCAGACGAGCTGCCCTGCCAGATCAGAATTTCACAATCCCACCCTTATCCCATGATGTAGAGTGGGGTTTGCTTAGGGGTCACTAGAGATCGGGCATCTATAAAGGATCAAAGGAGATTTGACCAACATGGAGCTTAACACCAATGAGAATGAGAACTCCTGTTCGTTTCAACCCAGACTCAAGTTAGTATGTAGAGAGAATACACTCATAGCCTGATAAAAATCACGCTCGCTCTCTTTTTTGCTCCAGGCACTCTGGAATAATTGACTCTTAATTATTGTTTTTATGTGATAAGAGGCTTGTTTAAAGTGAAATAAGAACAAATCAGCATCTTTCAGTATGTCGTATAAATTCCTGCAAAAAAGAAAAAAAAAAAAAAAAAAGAAGAAAAAAAAGAGCGTGCTCTCAAAGCGGCGTGCGTGAAGAGCTGATTACAGCTTTTTGAAAACGTATTAGCATCACTCTAAAAGAATGTGAGAAAGCATGTTTTCACTCCAGCGAGTAAATGAATCTTTTAGAATAAAGGATTTCAATCAGTCGGGCTAATCTGACATGAGAACATTGCTACCCCCTAGTGGTTGATCTGATAACTTCTAGACCATGCAAAGGCAGGCACTGAAGTTTCATGGAACCCGTATGCCAGAGTGAAAAAAAAGAGTGGATGAAAAGGAAAAATTAGAACCCATCCATCAAACTACCAATCTTCTCCTTAAAGCTGCAGTTATTATCTAAAGTGATGTAGGTCAATCTCAATGAGTCTATCATAAGAGAATGTGATTGTTGCTGTTGTAAAAGGACAGAGCGGGACTAGAATGAGAAAAAGAGAGTGTTTCACAGACTTTTCAGCTGTATGTCATACTCATACATTAACTTGATGCTTTTTTTTTTCTAGAATGTCTCTTTCCTGTGGCACTCCTTCATATTAAAACCAATACTTACAAGCTGACAATTTTGCTCATTTAAAGAGATATTTAAAAACTACTGGTAAAATGCAAGTCTTATAGAAAAGAACTTAGACCCAATGCAACCTCAAAAATCATTTTCTATTATTTTCTCATTTTTTGTGCTGCTGTTTTGAACTTTCCATTTATCAAATAACGCAGAAAAATATCACACGTGCCACTAAAATATTAATCAGCACAACCACTTTTAACACTGACAATTTTGAGAAATGTTTCTTGAGCAAATCAAAATATTACAATGATTTTTTAAGCATTACACTGGAGACTGGAGTAATGGCTGCTGAAATCCAGCTTTGCTATTACAGGAATAAATTGCCTTTTAAAATGTATAAAAATAGAAAATGTCTTGTTGATCAAATAAACACAGCCTTGGAGAGAAAACCATTTTAACAATCACACCGCCCCCAAACTTTTGAATGATAGTGTATAATAGAAATTATTATTTCATGCTGTGAATGACTTTGAAATCCATTTTTTACTTTAATAATTATGTTTTAAGATCCAAAGAAAATATTTTTACAAGATGAGTGCTCAACTTGACCCTTCTAGCATTGTATAAATTATATTTCATATATATATATATATATATATATATATATATATATATATATATATATATATATATATATACACACATATACATCCCCAAAACATACACACGCAAGCTTACTCGTACATTTCTACAAACACGTACACGCGGGACTTTACAAATACACCGCCACGGAGCACAGCGGTATCCGTTTCCCACTTTTTCCTCTCCTTTAGAAAGGTTAGATGTTTAGAAAGCAGAATTTTGGCACCCCTGGCTACACCGTTTGATCCTGACACGTTGAAAGGAGGGTGTGATTTGTCCTGTAGTCGAGAACACATCTGCTGTCTGACCTATATTTCCTGTGCTTTACGCAACTGATTGGAAAGACCACAGGGAAACGTGATGAGCAGGCAGCATCATGTTCTCACAGCCAACATATCAGCGAGTCTGTGTGTGTGTGTGTGTGGCGGAACGGGGGAGTTCATGTATGTTAATGCGTGTTTGAGCACAAACGCCTGCCTTTCCTTCCAGGTCGGCCAGAAAAGTCATTACATGAAGCCGCTGTCTTTCTACAAGCCATAACTCTAGGTCTTTTGTATCAGCCTTGCGACTATTACAAGTCCAGCCTTGCACCGTTTCCCCTGGGTTTGTTTGTTGGTGGAGCTGAGACAAATTGCCATGCCTACAGGCGCTAAACCGTACTGTGGGAATACTGATGGTCCTGGCCTTTACACAGAGTACTGCTTCCAGATCAGACAGCGTATCAGGTATCCTGCAGGAAAATCTTATCCAAACTCTGCTTCTAATAACCTGTCTGCTGCACACGGTTAATTACTCCATCACAGTTGAACACTACAGCGCTGAGTCAACAAGACAGGCAGAAAAATGGCTGAAATTCTCGCAGGATCAGAGTCCAGCTATTGAAGCTAAGCGCTAGGTGTGGCAAGGACCTGAATGGGGGGGCCTGGGAGCTTTTTCTAGCTTTTCCAGGTGGTCTGGGTCTGAACGGACGTCTTCTGAAATCCAGAAACTGGGAAATAGTGTTTTTTTACATTGATGGATGAATATAAATCGGCTTTCTCATGGTCTCGGCAATGGAACGGTGGCATTTTATTAGCATGTAATCAGTTATTTGTCTCTGCCCACCGTGTTTGCGTAAGGTGGAGATCTGCTGTACGAGGTCAGACTGGTGGAAAGGGTTGGCGTGAATCAGTATGCAGACATGTCAATAGCCTTTAAAAACTTCACAAAAAAAATGTATATTGCTGTTTAAATCTGTGGGGTCGCTACGATTTTTTTGTTTATTTTTTATTGTGGAAAAATTCTTACAATTTGATTTAGAAAGTAATTTATTCCTGTGATGGCAAAGCTGAATTTACAGAATCACGTGATCCTTCAAAAATCATACTAACATGCTGATTTGCTGCTCAAGAAACTATATCTACTTTTCAATTTTATTCTTTGATGAACAAGAAAGTAAAAAAGCATTCATTTGAATTGAAAATCTTTACTTACACATAATACACTTTAATTTCGTCAATTTCATGGATCCTTGGTAGGGGTTATTTAGTTTTAAATAATCAGTTTTATCTTAAAATCATTCTGACCCCAAACATTTAAACAGTAATGTTTGTCTAGAAAGATTGGTAGTAATTGACTTGATTTCCCATAATGCATTCTGAACACCCCTTCCTGCCTTTCCAAGGAATATTCCAAATCAACTTACTGTGGTGTTTGAGCTTGTTTTTTATGTTTGTTTTAATTTATTTTTGCACTGCCAATTATTTTCCCATCAGATTACATTTTATAGGCACTAGTTCATTTAAAAAGAAATACACAGAAATTTTAATAAACAATCTGAGGGTGTGCGATTATGCTAATAATGACTGACATTTATAATACATCGGAGGACACCAATCCCATTGTAACAGTTTCCTGCTTGGAGTCGATTTGTCCCCCCAAAGAGCCCAAAACAGCCTCATCCTTATTCCGTTTCCATTCTGCTGGCTATGGAGAGTAACTGGTCAAGGACCTCTGAAGCTGGGGCTTTCCTTTGCACTAACAATAACAGGATCTCACCACCAGATGCTCTGTGTCTATCTCTCTCTTTCTCAGTAAAGATATCCACTGCAGTCTCCCAACTTTTCCCCGGTCTCATCACTTTCTGTCCACAGAACAGAAGAGAACAACACCCGGGTCCTGACCATCAACAAGGGCTCCATTCATATCTTATCAAACAAGCTTGGACTCAAAAGACTCAAGGAACCTCTTTCTTTGTGGTGCCCATCCCCCATTTCCCCATGTCCTCCTGGCTTCAGCAGGGTGTCTGTGGTCCTTATCTCCAGACAGAAGGGTGAAGACTCTGTGTAGCCTCAATTATTCTCCCTGTGAAATGAGCATTAGCCTCATCAATTTGCTTAACTTACTTTGAGAGAGCAATCGCTGTAATTGAGTGCTCATCTAATTAGAAATCATTTACACCCACAAAACACGTTTAGCATGTCGGGTTCAGTCCCTTTCAATAAAGCCGTCTTAGATGATTGGAGCTTGTCTGGTCCAGGGTCAGGGATGATCACACGGGTGTGAATGACTTTTATTGGAGGTGGCAAACACAGCTTGTAACATTTACTATTCAAATTGATTTTAAAGTTGGACTAATCGTAAGGTGTGAAAAAAAAATAAAGGTATACTTAAGTATATTTGCATATCATAATGTATATATCTGTAAGTCCAGAGCGATATGTCAGTAAATGTTAAATGACGTGAACGGAACTTATAAAATAAATGGTAACAGGTTATAATAAAGGTACACAAAACTAAAAATACTTAAGCAACATTTATTAATCTTAGTTGATGTTGATTTCAGCATTTACTAATGCATGTTTGTTAACATTAGTTAATGCACTGTGAACTTACATAAACAAAAAATGGACAGCTGTATTTTTATTAACAAATATTAACAAAGATTAATAAAGAGTGCAATAAATGTAGTGTTCTTTGTTTGTTCATGTTAATTAATGCATTAACCAATGTTAACAAATGACGCATTATTAAGTGCCACCAAATTAAAAAAAAAAAAAAAAAAAAAAGTTATATTTGGTTATATTCTGTAAATGTTCTATAAATGTTATATTCTGTTATCAGAATAATTCAAATCTTTAGATTTGGAACGGTTCCTGATTGATTTTTTCTAGGGACAGCACTACAGTCACACATTTAAAGTATGGCTGATTTCTCGTCATCAAAAGGCAAGAAAAAACACATTATGAGGCATGGTTTTAAAGATTAATGATTGAACTTTAGTGAGGAGCTTATCGGTTTGTTCAGCGGACAGGCCCGAGGAATGCGAATGCCAGCAGTGGGTCAGTGGGTTGTTCTGTCAATTGTAGACTACAGGCTGTTTGTAAGCTGTCGCAGGCGGAGGAACGCAGGCCAAAGTTGGCACACAACTAACTTTTTATGGTAACTGGATGGATTTCAAAGGCGAGCATAAGTATATCTTGCAAGGGCTTATCTTTAATGTTTACACACGTGAGTGAGTTTATTATGGCTTTCAAACGAGGGAAATGCACAAGTTTAGTTCAGCGCACGGATCTGGCATTTCCTTCCTCATGAGTAGTTCCCCGTCCTGTCGGAAAGGATAAACACAAAAACAAGCAGCCTCCCACAATGCACAGCTGATGCTGCTCTCCTCCCCAAAAAAATACTATCATCCTTCTAAAGGGAGGAAAACAGATGCTTGGAATTAACAAGATTAGTTCAGCAGCTTCCCTGCCCATCTACACCACAGCTAAGATAAGAAACTCTCTATGTTTATCTATGAACTGTGGTAGCTGGTTATGAATGACAGTACTGTCCGTTTACAGATTCCAAATATTAGCATTATCATCTGGCACTTACGGGCATATCAGGTGCTGGGGAAGTATCAGCTTCAAACAAAATGAGGGACATTTGGACAAAGAGACAGTTGTTTACCACAAAAGGCATATAAAACCTCCTCTGTGATGGGATGACTTCAGATTCCTGTTGCCCCCAGGAAATCTTTTTCAATTCGGCACAATAAGATTGTGTGTATTGAGACAGCTGGAGCTATGTGGGAACCGGTGAAATATGTGTTAAAGCTTTCCTGTAATGTGATATAACGGCTTGAATTCATGGAAAGCTCCCGCTCACTCACTGAAAAAGGAGAATTTGCTAAGAAAGCAGATAGTGACGTTTATCCGCGTTTCCGATTGAAGATTCACTGCAGAAATCGTGCTAGTCAGTTAACGGCACAAATTTGTGGATGAGGCACAGTCTATAATGAGCCTAATTAACATGTAAATTTCACACATTTCAATGCATGCATTTTTATGCTAACTCTGAGCTATCAGAACATTGATGGATGTGTACTGTTACAAAGGCATAATGCTTTTATTCAGCAAGGATGCATTAAACTGATCAAAAGTGACAGTAATAAAAATGTTGCTTGAGCACGAAATCGGCATGATTTCTGAAGGATCATGTGACACAGACGACTGGCACCACAGGAATAGATTACGCTGTGATATTCAGACAGAAAAGTTATTTTAAACAGTAATAATATTTCACATTATTACTGTTCACTGTTATACGAATGTTACACCAAGAGGGAAATTTTAAACATTTAGAAAACAAACACACATGCCGAACCTACTGATGCGCATCAAAAAGTCCACATAATTCACTCATCTGATTGGCTAAAATATTTCAAAAACCGAACATATGTGTAATCTCGTGTCTGGTCAGATGGTTTTGCAGGTAATTGTCGAGTGATATGTAAAAGTGGCACAACCGTTTAGTGGATTTGCCCCCAAGTGAGTGTCTCTTTCCCATCTTTTTTAAAAGCTGTTATTGTCAGTTCATTCTTCAGGTAAAGTGATATATATTGTTCAGAACTGTTTTTGCAGATCGGGGCATATATTTAGGAGAGAGACTCACTGTTGCAACAGTCAGAAAGAGCACATAACACCCCTCATTACCCATGAGTCACTGTAAAGAATTAGTGAGAAAGAGCACTTCAGAGTTTACTGTTTCCTGTTTATTAAGATATGGTGCCTTGAAGGCTGATACAAACCCTGAGAGAATGTCAAACAGCTTAAAAGATAACAGCTAAAAAAAAAAAATAACCAAGCCTTTCATTTCAGATCAGGAGAATAAACAGTCTGCTCTCAGACTATAACCCTCGGTCTGTGACTGCCATTTGTTTAGACTTTTACACTAACAGAAATAATTGGCTCTCGGCTTCATCTATCAACTCAAAACCTGACTTTCTTCTCGCAATTGTCAAGATAACCTTCTTCACAAAGGGTATGGAAATGATGAAAAACACCAGCCTGCCAATCACCCAAAAGCCCCCCTGTTGAATGCGCCAATCTGAGGTCCTTTAGTATAAAAAGGGGGCTTGGGACTCAACGTGAATAAAGAGTGGGATTTTTCTCTCGCTTGAAACCAGAGTACCTGCAGGTCTGTTGTTTGACCCATCTATTTCCCACAGCTCTGTAAGAGAAATGGAAACTCAGGCCCAAGAGAAAGATCAATCAATAGCACATGCGAATGGCCTTTTCAGATCAAAGTCGGCCAAATGTGGGCAGAGAGGCTGTCAAAACAATGGACTCCCTGCATAACAAAGTCAGATCAGTGCCTCCAAAAGCACATATTTTACAGATTAAATATAGAAGGCTTTACCAAGCATAACAAACAGTAGATTATTGAAGGCACGAGCGAGGACCGGTGAGTCACGTCTGTAGAATGAAGGTGCGACATGTTACGGCGCAGTGGAGCAGTTACCGTAACAGTCACATACTCCAGCCACGCTCTGATTACAGTCCTGGGTCTGTGATTATATCCTTGACACCCCACATGACCGACAGCGAAGCCCCAAAGCTCTATTTCCGCTCGTGCCAGCGTGACTGATGCAAACGGCCCCCTATCGTACCTCTGGAGGTACTGTATCAGTCACCCCGCGGAGCCACGGCTCTGATGTTCAGACTTGGATAATCAACAAAGAAATGTTTGGAATGGAACAACATCTTGGTCTAACAAATACAGGGATTAAGTTGCACTTCTGTTGACAGACTGATTCAATGAACCTTTGAGCCCATGGCTTGATTAAAGAATTCCATATTTTAAAAAAAATAATAAATATGTTAAGAATTTTTAATTACAGTAAGACGATATCGTTCTGGCTAAAGTTTGTCGAAAGCATCCATTGTCAAGATTCTGCTGGATAACATGTTAAGACTGGCCCATAATTGGGCCTTAAATGTACAATGTTACATTACTTACATAAAACTGACATGGTTTTAAGGGACAGTTCGGTAAGAAATAAAGCCATTACTGAGTGATTTTTTTTTTTTATTATGTTTAACCCCAAAATAATTTTTCACCCTCATGCTGAACTACTCTTATGATGACTTACTTATTGAAATATTGTAAATAATATTGTTAATCAAACAGTTGACTTATCAAAAAAAAATGTAATTCCAAATGTTTGTTTATTCCATGTACATTCCATATGGAATATATAAACATTTGGAATTACCAAAAAATTTATGTGTGAGAGAGATAGAGAGAGAGAAAGAGAGTGTTTAAATAGATTGGCACAAAAATAGTCAAAAATAAAGGATTTTGCAATTGAAAAACTGACTGAAAAATGCATCATTACCTCTTCAGTGAGTTTAAAACTCAGAAAAACAGCGAGAATAATCTATTTTGGGGGAACTCTACGTCTGGCTCAATTATACAGTCTTATGCAACACCATCAAATTATGCATCCTCTCATAAATGAAATCCTTTTAATACAATTTCAATTTCTGTACATATCCTAGGAAAATATATTGGACACGGGCCGTCAGATTGTTGATATTGCTTGGCTAATTATATCTTTGTCTGTAGAAAGACCTAGGAAGTCTCCGAAGTAAATTCTCAGCTGAAACAGGTTTTTCCCTCGTGTTAAATCATAAACTCCAAGCCGATCCCCCCCTCCTCGCACTCCAGCACAGTGCCAGAGGAAAAATACAGATAGATCGAAAACGCCCCAAACCAGCTGCCATGCATTACTGCTGGCACTTTCTAAATCAGCAATTCTGTCCAAGGACCTGAATGATGTGCTCGCTCCCTGTCACATGTTTGGAATGAGCTGCGAGCACAGCCCATTAGCAGATTGGCTGTTTGAGACAATATACCACTCGTTATTAATGGACAACATATATAATATCATATGCGGACAGATATCAAGTTATCAGCTGCTTTAAATGTTGGCTCAAACTGACAAAAGTAAAGTTTACTTGTTGGTTAAAAAAAAACACTTTAGTACAAAAGCTGGATTATCCACATAAACTGCATGAAACATTTTCGTTTCATGCTCCACTGAGACCTCTTTCAAATTATTCATGAATACTGCAACCGCAATTCTACACAGCTGAACAACAATGTCAGTATAACTGATGTTACTCTTAAGTGCTTGTGGCATTATTTGTTTAGGAAGGGGGCCAGATTTAACAAAGATTTCCCTGTCTAAAGTGTAAAAAGCCCTCCCAGAGAACCTTTGCATCCACAATATCAGGTTAATAAAACCTGTCCTGTGCTGTTATCGGCGTATTGTGTTAAACTCAATGAGGCTAGCTCCCCGCACAGACTGTCAGCACAACTGAACATCTGAACTCATGATGTGTGCATACTTCCCTTAGGCTGAAAATATTTTCCACCAGGAATTAATTAATCCCATCAAATTATCATTTTTTTCACCAAACCCTCTCTTTTATCTGATCAGCTAAACCCCCCATGAATGATCTGAACTCATTCACATCAAGACTATGATACTCTAAAACAAAAATGGAGGGCAATCCGATGGGTCACAATTATGTTATTTATTTGTAATATGTGAAAATCCAGCAATATCTGTATTATATGATATATATTATATCTTGAATATCTACAAAAATAATAGACTTTTATATAAAAAATACATGATATATTCTAAAATAAAATAAAAAAAAAATAATACATTTCTATTATAATAATTTCAATACACTTCAGTTTATAATCTAAACTATAGGGAGCCCTTTTACATTACTATAATGTTACAATTACAGAGCCTCAACTTAAATTGCATGCATATATTGCTTACAAGCAGTTATTTTGGGGTTTTTCTGATGTTGAAACACTGATGTGATACATGATATGTTCATTCATATTTATTGTGCATTAAAACAAATAAAGAATAAGCATCGATCATGCTCACTCGTGATCTGTCACAGCACATCACAGAGCGTCAAAACGGCATTTATTAATTTGTTCATTGGACATAACTTGAAAGATGAAATGTTGTTTCTTATCAAAGGAGCAATATATAACAAACACAAACACACACACAAACACATGCATGCATATATTTAAGAAAAATATATATTTAATATATAAACATCATATCTATATATAACATAAAATATGATATGAATACATAAATGTATTAACAACTAAATAATTTCCAAATATATACTGTATGTGTGTATATTTATATATAAAAATTATGAGTATACACAATATATATAAAAAAAAATGGATGCAATACATCATTTAACAGAACTTGAAATTATTCCAGATATTTCATAAGTACCTTCATAAGACTTTGTGAATTCGGTGGAATGCTCTGGCAGCAGATTTCATGCAGGTACTCCAGACTTATTCTGTAAAGAATGTCGATCACGCTTGAGTTTAATCTTCATGCCTTGAACAGGAAGACCTGATATCTGAAGCAATTTCTCCTTAAAATAAGGATTTTCCTTCATCTTTATCCTTTTTTTAAATATAGCTGATGAATGTGAGGCCAAACACTAGATTTATAAGCTTGTCCTTCAGTTATCAGCATTGACATTGCAGGCTTGGAGGATTAGATGAGGTCAAATGTGACCCAGAGGGGCATATTTTCCTCTCATGGAAATGAGTGCTATCATGTTTAACTCTACTCACAGGCAGTACCTTTACACGTCAACATTACAGAGCACCTAAAGGTTGCTATGGTAATTGTGAAAGCTCCACTAGACTTAATACTGGGTTGTTGTGAAACGGCAACACACACAATGCCTCTCAAACCCATAAACACTGCTCATCTTCTCCAATGCCTCAGACAGCATGCGCAGGTAATAAATCATCGACGACAGCAAGCTAAATTATGCTAAATGGGGAGAAGACATCCAAATCTTTCTCAGAAGAGAGCACCAGGTTCACACGTGGATAAATGTCCTGGTAACAGGCAAGTCGATCCCATTACTGACCCACCTCTATGGGCCTAAGATAAGAATACTGCTGCTTGTTAATGTTGTCTTATCTGCTAAGGAAACACATTTCCTTCTCAATACAAAAGAAGCTGTGATATGACTGAAAATGGCACCAAACATGAACTATAAACAGCTTAAAAAAAGAAAAGAACACTATATAGAAATCATTTTCTGCATTAAAAAACCTCACTATACAAAAAAATGTCTTTTGTCCTCTGAACTGCCTGTATATTTAGAAGCACAGAAACTGATGAAGTAAGTAAACTATTTAACTTAAAGAAAGGCGATCAACTTCTTTTACAAAGCAGAGAACTCTCTTGTTCTCTCCCTAAGCTGGAGGGGATAATGGGAGGGTGGCCTTAAACATCTGCTTGCGAAGAATTTATTCCCTAAATCATTGTCATTAGATACAGAATAAATTGTGCTGTAAAAGGGAGCAAAGAGCTTTCAGCCTTCATCAGACAAGTGGAGACATGAAGCCAAGACCTAGGAGATAGGGGAAGCGAGGAGAGAGATACTTATATGGCGAAAAAAAAAAAATCTTTTTCATTTTGACTGGATTTCAATACTGTAAAAATGCAGAAAGCAGCACTTTGACTGACATGAAGAAATAGCAAAGTTAATGGAATTTTACACTCCGGATGTGTGAGGAACTTCTAAGGTCATGGTGATGAAAAGAAACGCAACTCATCAGCAGACTCCAGACATGCTTTATTTTACCACATAAGTAGCTGAGGCGGTTTCAGAAGAGAAACTGTCGTCTGTTCTGGAGGTCTTGCTGTATTTATGAGCAGCTTCAAAGATGATTTTACTCTCTCTCTCTGTTAGAGGAAGAGAGTGGAAGAAGACCCTCTGGCTGTTTTTGTTGTCATGTTTTTTTTACTAGAAAAACATCTTGGAGCAGAAGGGAGTGATAGCAAAACAATAATTTAAACAGCTAACATACATTAGCAGATCATTTTTCCTTTTTACAGCCAGTTGTAACACTATGGCTGATTTTACAAGATGTCTACATCAGCATTAGACTTCAATAAATGTGAGAAACAAGAAGCGTTGAACATGACTCAATCTGCTTCATAAAGAACTGTACAACTTGTAAATGGTTTTCAGTCATAAGTAGCCTACAAAAAAAGCCCTTGAAAAGAAAAAGAAACCCCCTCTCCCCCCTTTTTTTAAAACACAAACAAAAGTGTAAAAATGGTTTCTCTGTGCTGCTAAAACATTGCCCTGTTTGTTTGAGAATTCCGACCAGCCCAGCATAGCAACACTGGCTCAACCAATGATGTGAGTTTGAGTGCAGGGCTATCTTTTTGGTTAGCCAGTAGAAGATGGGAGAAATGTTCATTAAAACCAATCATTATTTTTGCAGTTCTATTTGGTGCTGTGTTATAAAAACATTGCTCTGTTTGTTTGTGAATTCCAACCATAGCAGCACGGTAACACCGGTTCAGCCAATGATGCAAGTTTGGGGTGGGTCTATCTGTTTAGATGGCGAATGGAAAATGAGATGAATGTTCGTAATACCATTATTTTTGCAATTCTGTTAAGTTATGCTAGAGATGCAAAAATATCAAACTTCACCTTTAAAAAATATTAAGATATTATTCTACAGCATTTGTATCACAGACAAAAATCAAGATTGAAAATTGAATCTGGAATGGCATATTAGTACCTATACCTCTTCATATTCCTTCCTATCCTGTAATACAGTGGAATTTAGTATATTAGGATATTATTCATACTAGTCTTTCAGAAACAAGTAGCAAATTTAGAAAGTTATTATTGTTAAGCTAATAATAGAAAAAAAGATTCTTTGTACATCTATGTGCATATATGGTATATGCATCACAATATACCGTAGCAAACCTATATACACATGCATACTTACAATGCGGACTTTATTTTATAATGATTGTTTTTTTTACATACAGTATGCACAATTAGTAAATAGCACAAAAAACTAAACTAAACTAAAACTAAAAACTCAAAATAAGTTTGAAATCATAAGGGTAACCCTATATGAGTCTTTGCTGACAACATCAATGAACTGGGAAGCCCTGTTGTCCCAGGAAAGCTATAAACACAGTTGGGAGCGTGTCGTGTGTTTGGTCTGAACAGTGAATGATCTTTTCCCTTGTTATCACAGGAAACTGTGCAAAGGACCTACATATAGCTCAATGATGGGCGGATGACGTAAGGCCTAAATATACTTCAATTTCAAAAAATAAAACAAGTCATAATGAATATGGAACATGATGAAAACATGGGTGGGAATTTCCTATTGCCTTTGTGAAAGGGCTACAACCGTGTGCACTATGCCCACATATTTTGAGGGAAAAAATGAAAAGAAAACAAGACACCACAGAACCACCGAAAACACTGCCTGAAGCAGATAGCATGACATAAACAGCACCCACATCCCAGACTTCCACTGATGCAGCTTTTGGGAAGTCGGTTTCATCCGACCCATCAGCGCAGCTTTTACAGCTCAACCATCTGACAAACAGCAAACAGCACAGATCAGCCTGAGGTACAAGCCCGGGGCGGCACCTATTTTGCCACACATCCTAACACTGGAAATTATAAATCACAGTGTAAATGAAGTCATGTTTATGTTTCAGAGATGTTTCAGTGTGGGGGCTGGCTGCCTGGGATCAGCGCAGATGTCAAGACGCCCACCCTGATGTTAGCTTACTCGTGAGACTCACAACTGAAGCTGCTATACAAGAAGGATCTACGTGTCCAAACATAGTTGCAGGCGCCCACTGATTCCCTCCAGTTCAATGCTCTCTGTTTTCTCAGGTCAGGAAATGCACCCCTCTCCCCTCTGCAACATGACCCCAGGAAGTGAAGACGGAGGGAAAACACAACAGAATGAAGCAAATATACAACATGTGGAGCTGAAAATTCCCCAACTCGTTTCTGGTCGCAGCTTTCCCAACATGTATTTTTGTCTGAAATACTTTGAAATTCATTACGGTTTGTGGTACACCACTGTAATATCAAACATATTGCCATTTATGTGGATCCAACATGCACATGTGTCACCACTTTATGGCTTTACCATAGTTACACAGAGGTGTAGGACACCATAATTAGGTCATTAATGTTAGCAACCAACATTTATAGAAACCTAACCCCATCCTCATCATTGCTATTATTGATTCAAGGTTTAGAACTGTTTGTTCTTACAGTTTCTTTCAATAGTCTTATTTCTTTCTGTTGTCTCACAGTGCCATGTTCAAAATATCAAATACATGTTTTTCAAAAGGAATGCATACTACTTTGTGCCACACAAATATAGAAAGAACAGAAGATGGTAGTACTTTTTAAGTATTGTGAATATGTTGTGAGTTGTGTGTTTGCCCACTTCCGATTTTATTAAAAGTATTCAGAAACATGGTAATAGTTGTGGGGTCTAGTGGTAGTATTGTAATAATAACTAAATGTACCAAAACGTATAAAGTATAATTGCTTTCAAATGTGGTTTTGTTTTTCAGATGACTGTCAGAAGCATTTGGAGCAGATCTGATCAACTGTCTTTACCATTTTCTATCATGTTATTACAAAAAAAACTGTTTTTAGGGTGGGAAATGCATATTACATCAATTTCCAGTTAATTTCTTCTATTGTACAAGTACATTTTATTGGAAACCAATATATTATATATATATATATATATATATATATATATATATATATATATATATATATATATATATATATATATATATATATATATATATAATATATTGGAAACCAATATTGATAAAGGAAATGTCCTTTATTTATTAAATTTATTTCCATGGGTTCTATATGTTCTGTACATTTTAGTTAGCATCAGTAACCAACAAGGGTAGAGTTTAGTGTCACTCTTATGATGAAGTTACATATGCTAAATGAATAAATGTAAATGTACTTCAAAAATTTATGTCCTGACACAAAAGATATTTGACGCCAGAGCATGACAATATTTGATGACTATGGTGCTGACTGAACTTTCCACCCTATAATATGCTTTCCACCCTGATGCCTTTGATATCTCTAGGCTTCAGTTCTGAATTCATTATAGTCAATTGCTATGTAAAGCCATACACAAGAACATAATTAGGGTGCCAACAGTCCAAAGCCTATCTGGATTGCACTAATCCCAATGGTAAGTAAGTTAGGCGTCTCTGGATTGGGTGAGATCATAGTAGCAGAGATTGACACACCTGAGAAATTTAACTGTATAAGGGGCTGATTCTCTTGCCTCTGGCAGCATTCGACTCAGATATGCCTGCCAGGGATCACTTTACTGGGTAGGCAGTGATGACAGGCTCCCCTGAACTGTTATCACTGTTTGCATTCAGCTATTTGTTGATATGCCAGGAATTCATCTTTTTTTTTTGTCTTTTTTCTCTCCCATCACCTTTTTTTCTATAGTATGTCAGTATGGTGCAGAAAGACAGCTGTGATGACAGCAGCACTTCAAATAAAGTGCTGCCTTTAGACCCACACAGTTCTGTTTACTCAACTAATTGTATTCATTGCAAAGGGCATACCTTCCATTTTAAGTGCATGTTCAATAGAAAATCTTTTTCCGACATGAAGCGTAACCACCAGTGGCATTGACCCAGTTCTTCTGGTTAACTTTAATACCCAAGTTATGAGCTATTAAGACTCTGAAACTGGAATATTAAGGACACTTCATCTTACCTTCTGATCTCTTGAGCTCCTTACGTTGTATTGCTGGTGAGTCTTTTTTGATTACTCCATTGCTCAGCGGGATGACCAGACTTGGCTCAGACACTGGCACTTTAGTCTCCACTTTCGAGAAAGAGGCGATTCGCTGTAATATGGAACCCACACTCTCCTTGGCATGGATATCGTCTTGATCAATATCATTGCTGATCTCCACCTGTCCTGACAGGGATGGTGAGGCAGGGGCCACCTGGACCACTTGGGGCTTAGAGACCACATTGAACTGTGGAGTCTGAGCAGGAGACAGAGGCAAGGGGGATTCGCTGATGTTGGGTACTGGGATAGCTCCAGGAGGAGTGATGGGCTCTTTCTTTTCAATGTTATTGTTGTTGTGGACCATGGGTAGATCTGTGCTGTCTAGGCTGCTGATGGATGCAGAGGGACTTGCTGATACAGTGGGACTGTTGGATAACGTGTGGAATCTTGGAGGGGGTTTAGGTGCTCCTGGAGATTCTGTCTGAGACTTGAAAACCAAGTTGTCAAGATCAAGAGGAAACTTGTTGAGGCGAACCGGATCTTTAGGTCTAGGTGACTGGCTGTTGAAAGACGAATCCCTTGCAAAGGTACTGCTGTTCTGGACATTGTGGGGACTCCACTGCGGACCTGTATTGGTGAATCGTGATCCAGGCGATATCACTCGTCTCATTCCTGCAGTCTCCACCTGGAGGTCCAAAGAAGGCATGGAGCCATGGCTAATACCCATGGGTTCAGTTGGGATGACGAGAGCACCCTCCAGCTCTGAATGGAACATGTTTCCATGCGAGGAGAACTTCTTCAGGGCAGGGCTGCCTAAACGTTGGGCTTTGAAATCCCCAACACCGACAGGACTCTGGGGAGGGCTTGTGTAGGAGCAGAGTTTTGAAGAGGCCTGATACTCCAGACTAGAAGAGGAGCTATGGAGACTATCGTTGTCACTTCCTGGCCCAGAAGATGAAGTGAAGCCATTGGGGTTGAATTTGTTTTGAAAAGAGGCAGCTCGGTTGATCCCAGTATTGGCATTGATAGTGGGCTTTCCCATTGTCCCTCGGTTGAAGGAGAGGCTGGAAACCATCCTATTTTTCAAAACAGGGCTCTGGGCAGGACTGCAGCTGATACTAATCCTGGAGCGATAAGGAGGAGACACTTGGTTCCCTGGACTCCTCACATCATTTGTCTTGTTGAGGATAGTACTCGGGCTGATGGGAGATGTGACAGAAGACGTAGGGGAGAATGTGGGGATCTCATTCACATCATCAATATCAAAGGACCTCTTCAGAGCTGTATAAAGAAAGAAGAAAAAAAACTGATTGATTCATTGTCAATGTCAAAAGACACTTTTGAAGGCTTAATGAATAATAAAAGACATATCCTAAAATGAGGTCAGTTAAATTGTACTTAATAACCAACGGGCAAATTTCAGTTCCAGAAACACTAGGCTATAATTTTTCAGGTAATACTTTTCTAAATTGGTGATCATACTGATAATACATCAAAGATTTCGACTTCTTTCATGATAGAAATCATAAATCAGCTAAGACAGTCATTTCCTGTTTTTGATTTAAAGAGGCACTAAAACCTTAAAAGGATACACTTCACGGTGAGGGCAGCCTGGAGCCCTCTCTGAATGGACGCCTGTCAGAAAGATTTTGAAGGGCCAAGCCATAATTACAATGGTGTCTGTGCAATCTTGCTTTGATGGTGATATAACTGTGACCAAATATGCTTTATTCAAGCACCCAGATGATGTTTCATAAGTCTTTAAGAGATTAGGACTAGGATAGATGAAAATATTTGCACATAGTACGAACAACAGTTAACGATCTTTTTACACAAAAGATTTGATAGTTCAGTGGTATTGAAATAATTATAAATATACTGAGACTAGATAAATTAACAAACAAAAGCATTAGCTATATAATTAATTTAAGATGTAATTTTTTAAAATACATTTCCATTATTTTTGCTTCTCACGTAAATGTTATTCTTTAAGCTATATTTTTTTGTTATTCTTTAAGCTATATATATATATTTTTTTTTTACCAGAAAACAAGACAAAGCACATTATTTAAAAATTCTAAAAGCAGAAAATTTAAAACACCGGCCAAATCAAAATCCACACAGACTTTAAAAATTGCCCATGTCTCCACCAACACCAACTTTAAAAGCATAATGATATTTGCTGTCAATTAAAATAATGTGCTAAGAAAATGTACAATAAGAAAGTGGAAGCAGCCTCTCGTGGGGCTGAACGGTAAATCTACACCTGGAGCATGTAAATTGTGGTGACACTGTATAATCCCCTCATTCTCAGAAGCAGCAACACAAAGCCGAAGGCAAACAGTGCTTTCCGACCTTTTCCCTTTGTGAGAGGCAGTGGCTTTTCCTCCAGCACAAAGGACCAATTCAAAGACACAGTGTCAGGGGCTGAAGGCTTGGATTACAGCAGCCCTTCACCGTGACTGAGAATTCCAGTGGCGAACAGTACAAATGTCCCAACAGCTCTGTGGCAGACCCAATTAGAAGTGGCAGCTTGAGCATTTCACGTAGACACTATTGGGCCACGAGATCACAATTGAATGTGTCTATGTGATACCATGAGGTGCTTGCAGCCGCAGACTACCATAGCTTACGTGCCATCTTTGTCATATCACACACCCAGGCACCATGACAGAACGTCAGAGGTTTTCAACCCTCTTCAGGTGCTGCCTTGTGTAAACAAGCAGATATCAGTGTGAGGTTATCATAGCATCTCGCCCAGCAGCCCTGATTTTATCTTCACCCGGCAGGGGGCAGGGCTGGAGCCAGGGCCGACTGTCTTCCCGTAGGGTATGCTACCAATTAGAGTCACGAAGACTACAGGCACTAAATGAAATCACATTTCACACAAGAACAGCCCCCTCTTTTACAGTGAGGAGACCACAGACCCTTTGTTGCAGCTCGCCAGACATCATCCGCACAGCTGTGAAAGTTTAGGTCTAATCGAATTCCTGCAGCAAGACTGTCCATGCATCTTGCTACAAGCAATGTCATTCTCTTCAGAGCCCCAGAAGGCATTTAATATGAGAAGAACACCATTAGGGTGCCATTTGATTCAGTGGAGGAGAGGTTAAAGTTGCTGTGTGTACTCTCACAATGGCACTCAAAGTGATGGAGAAGTGCACTTTGGCAAAGAAGTGTGCACCACTTTAGCTGACTATAGTTTCGGAAAGCAAAAGAAAAGACACTAAGTGAGGGAGGGACAGCAAACCAAGTGGCAAAGTCTAACAGCTTTTTTTTTTACGGTGCAGCACATGCAAGTGTAAACTTGTACTCCCCTTTGACTGAGATAAAAAGGGGCCGGTATCAGGTAATTACTGGCACCCTGTCAAACGCTCAGGAAATAATTACGCTGGCAGCCGAGCGCACCATCTCTGTGCTGTTCAATATTCTTTCTCACAGCTTTGCTGCAGTTTAATCCTCTCTGTTAACACACGAAGCAGCACAATGCCTGCACAATCTGATAAAAGAGAGGAACCTGAGAAGCTCCTTCTTTGCCTTGCTCTCTTTTTCCTCACGACTGTGTCTCGAAACTGTATGCTGCTTGTTATGGCTCTTTGGGAAATGGGATAGATGTCAATGCCTCCTGTGATGATTTTATGCTTCCTGTCAAATACTCTGTTGCTGACATTCTTTCATTAAGGACATTTTGGGTTCTTTTGCAATTTCCTGTTAATAATCAGGTCCAACGCAGCTCGAGACTATTTGACCCTTGGAGAAAAAGTCGATGAACCCGTGGTGCTATATAAAAACACAGATTCCCATTTTTTTCTGAAATAAAATCAAAAGGAGTAGTTCAACCGAATATTAAAGTTATCGTTCCGAACTTGTATTTCTTTTCTTTGTTAAACACAAAATAACATTCCAACAGTTTCTGTATGTACAATAAAAGACATTAAGATTTAAAACATCATTGCGCTCCACTGACAGACAACTTTCATTTTAGCGTGAATGATCCCCTTTTAAATGTTTCCAGCCACCAAGATACCTTGCACAGTCAATATATGTGTGACCCATTCAAAAGAAAGCCACATGCAGCTAAATAAAACATGCGTTTCCTCTGTACGTTTATATAGATTTAGGATCATGCAGTTCATGGTTTTACGACAGTAGCGGCTATGTTACTTTGGACCTAAGGTTTATGATGAGAGGCTGCAAGGCAAACAGAGAAAGGCCTGGGGATGATTGCAGAGGGGGTCGCCAAAGAGACAGTTGGGGGAGGTCAAGGGGACGTCATATAGTCACAGATGGATGTATATTACCAATCCAAAACATTTATGTTAAACACATAGAGATCATATGTGCATAATCAGCAACATTTTCAGTGTAAATGTAGATCCTCTGCTCAACCGATAGTCCTGAGAGGGAAAGTTGTAGAGATGCACCTACAGAGAGAGTGAATCATTGGCCAGGCGGATGAAGTGGGGGTTTGGGGGGTGGGGGAGGCTAGTTTGGGCCTGTTGTGGTTTTCCATCCCCCACCATTACATTCCTCACAGGTATTCCCAGACGACCCCTTGAAACACCACCCTAAGCACATATCTCAGACGTTGCTCGGGACCACCTCTGCTAAGGCACATCTGGAAGCTGAATTCCTAGCTGCCATTTTCAGCATTGCAGCGATGCGAATAGGCCGCTGCATTCACACCCCCCGGGGGCAATGAAAAACTTTCACACAGTCACAGATACTCTCTATTACACCTTTTTAGCATTTTGGGTTGAATTTAGCTCCTCCATCATCGTGATCCATATAACTACATGCGCTATTCAACACCAATGTTTTCTTTACTATTTCAGATTTGGCATCTAATGTTCCAAATGGGAATGAAGAATATAACAAGCATGAAAAAAGCAACTTGTGGCTGATAATGGCATTTGATGGGTTTCAGTCCACATATGCTCAGTATGCGGTATCAACTATCAGGCAATTACATAGAAACATGTCTGAGCCACTGTGGGTTCTCCGGAACTCCTCTGTCTTTCTAAACATAACTTGGCAGCTTTTTGTAGAATCTGATATTAGAAAAAAACATTTTAGAACCTAAACACTGATCAAAAGGTAAACTAAGTTTGAATAAAGCTAGACACTAAGTTTCGGGGTGGACCTGTTTTAGGAATGATAATTAAACTGAGACTGAGCTGAGATAGAAATAATCCCTAAACATGCTATTTAATACTAACCTTCTCTTGCCTCCATCCATAAACTACCATTACACCCCAAAACTTTAGAACGATAAAGTTATAATTAGTGCTTTGTGAGAAATTTGGAAGGTATTTGAGATAGAGCCAAGGAAAAAGAGGGTAGTTACTGTAATTGCCCCCAATCTAGCTCAACCATAAATTAAATATCTGTAAATGACATAACCAAATGCAACATCAGAAAGCTGTGTTACTCTTTATAAACAAAATAAATAAAAAAAAACTATGTAAAAATGTAAAATAAATACATTTAAAAAGGTACAATACAAATACAAAACACCATAAAAAAATATATCTACACTATGAATTATATTAAAAATAAAATAAATACACTTAACAAAACCAAACCAAAATAAAGCTAACAATAACCCACACGTTTTGTCTAAGAACTGGGTAACACGTTGCAACATTAAAAGTTTGAGAACAACCACAAATTGGACAACTATTTTATAAAACAGCATTTGCTAAAAAAGATAACATCTCTAAAGGATACCAGATGGTCAAGTGATGATTCTTTCGGTAAATGGCACATTTCTAGAGTTCAAGGTCTAAAGTTTCCAAAGTTCAAGGTCAATTTGTGTCATGTTTAGTGACAAAAATTCATAACTTAACTTGGCAGTCTATTTTTTTTTCTTCCCAGTAGTGTTCATACACACATACATAGACAAAGTACACAGATATTTCATGCAGACCTTCAAGCTTAGCCTCCCTTATCCCACAAGGCTTTACCAGGGGCCCTATATCTCCTCAATCTTTATTCTATGACTCCCATAATGCTGTGAGGAATGCACTGTATAGGCTGTATAAGCATTGAAAACCATCATCCTTTTTTTATGTGAATCAGTACCACGAATCAAGAACATACAGACCCTGGATCAAAAATGTAGCCTCAAGACATACCATATGCCATCTCTAATGGGCCAGCCTCAAATTACACAACAGGAAGGTTGAAGCTGCTTCTTTTGGACATATTTTGCCTTTCCCTCATTTCCACACATTCACATTTACAGGAAACGCATCCGTCATCACCCACTGAACAGTCATCTCCGTGCATCAAAAAAGTTCATGCCTACAATTAAACTTCTACTGATAAGACACTGGTGACTGCTTTTCACAGTCACTCGACCACAAACGGCCATATAAAAGAACCAAGGATCTCACTATACGTCCCACAACATTCCTCAGAATGAACAGTGGTTCTGTCTATCTTCACTCAAGCACATGGAGGCACACTGATCTCTTGTTCGCAAATGACCTTATTGGCTGGTTTGAGGTGAGGCTGAAAGAATTTAATGTCTCTCTTGTGGCATCTTCTACTAGGAATCACATGGCCTGGGTATGAATCTGAGAAAACCGTAATGGCCAACGCTAAGAACACTTTCAAAACATGTGAAATGGAAGGCGACGATCCCATCTTCTAGTTCAATTAAATTTCGCCTCGTTTCTAGTCATAATACATTTTAAAAGCTTAATAAAAGTAAGCTGTAACTGACAGAAGTCAAGGCTTGTCAAGTGATTTTGTTTAACGCATTGGTAAAATGTTGAGCCCTTTAGTGCTGTTCCAGCTCTGGAAGGAACACACCCAGAGAACATGTTTGTTTACTGCTCAGCAAAAGACACCTCAATCTTCCCTGTCATCATGTGTAATTGCCATAGTGTTCTTAAGAATGAGTCTTTGCTGAAGCATCTACCAGACAAACCGCTCCATAACATTACCAAGGTAGCAAAAGCGCTTCCTTAGACAGTATTTAGCTGACAACTGTTTCTACGTAGCATGCAAATATAATAATAGACGGTGCTTTATTCTGAGTGCTTGAACTAATTTGTTTTTCCTCTTCACATCAGCACCTGTCTAAACACTGAGAGAAACTATTGTTCTCCAGTCCCCGCTGTGTCCGTCCATGACGGATCTATTGGAAAGGGTGCCTCTCTTCCTCAGAAATGTGTTTCAGTTTCAATAGTGGACACGGCTGTGGTGAGGGTTGTGAAGATGGTTATTGACGCTCTTCAGTGTAAAGAAACATAGGTTTGGGAGCATGCTAAGATAATTACAGCAGCACACCAGTGGAACTTTCACTACAATAACTTTGTACAACTTTTAAAAGTTCTTTGGAACAGATAGATAGATAGATAGATAGATAGATAGATAGATAGATAGATAGATAGATAGATAGATAGATAGATAGATAGATAGATAAAGAAGGCATGTTTGTACTAGCAAGTTTAAATTTTAAAGATGTATCCCCTATATTTGCAGTAATATTAAAAGTCCACTTAAATTAGGACATGTTGTTTAACTGAAATAGATTTTGCATATATAAATTATACACTTAATAGGGTCTTTAAACATGCCCTATGACCTAACACAGACTAACCAACTCAGCCTCTAGTCATCCATGTGCTTAGGGTCTGTATGGACAATGAATGTCTGCACTTTACAAGTATTAACAAAGTACATTACAATAAAGCATCAACCAAACTTGCGCAGACGACCATAATCAATAACTAAAATATACACAGAATATACATAAAAAGTCTTTTAAGATGTTTAAAAAAAACCCATTCTAATTATTATTAATTTATCTATCTATCTATCTATCTATCTATCTATCTATATATATATATATATATATATATATATATATAGAAAACTTTTAACTTTTAAACACTCAACTCGTAAATAACTATTCTGGCTAAGTTTTTCCTACCTCAAATAAATAAATAAAATAAAATTAAAAATATATAATAAATAAATAAATAAATGAACGCGCGCGCACTTACCCTCAAAATCAGACAATATCCCCTCCAGATGGTCATTGACTGAGATATCTGACATCCTGACTTCAGTCCAGGGAAAACTTCCAGCCTCAGTGGCGCGCAATCACAAGAAATAAACTTTGCGAAAACAGCACAGAGCCTCTTAAAAGATTTTCGAGCTTATCCGACGATTTTTGAGCTTGCGTTGCAACAAAAAAAAAGTTGCGATTTTGGTGGGAGTAGTTTCTCATCTGAGAGCGAAGAGAAGAACGTCAGATTCAATAGAGACCCAAAAGCAGACAAACCATCTGATAAACCTCCTCCTCCTCCTCGCCGTGAGTCCTGCCCCCTCACGAACAGAGTGGTGGGTAAAGTGACTCCCCACCCTTCACCCCACCCTGCGGCTACACCTGGAAAAGGCAAGCCTGTCCCCCTTCGTTTGCTTGTGTGTGGGGAACATGAGTGCCCCCCGAAGAAGATGACTCTTTGTCCTTATCTCGTGAGAGACGAGGGAGGGATTGCGTCTAAGTGGATTTCTTGAGAAGCCGATTATTTATCAATGAAACGCTTTGTGTGCGGAGCAGCAGGGCTTTAAGGTTTGTAACTGACTCATGCGGTCCGAGAGCCGTATACAGGGGACACCGGGGCTTGTTGTTGCACGGGTAACTAAAGTAAACTGCGAAAATTAGATTGGCTTAGGCAAACTGCGGGGCATATTGCCTCGTTGGCATAAAGGAAAAGTCAACAAAAAACTAAATCAAAGTGAAAAGATAACAAACTCCAACCAGTGCTTGGCCAGCCAATACTGCAATAAATTGTAACTTTTAATGAAATTTCTAACATGTGGCCTTATAGAACATCCATGTCCTGAAAAAAGTTTAGCTTCTTAGGTAACATCTATTTTTATTTATATTCTATTGTTACTTACAACTACATTTTTACATCCAGAGGACACTCATGAAGTTTTTTTTATTGCCCCATTTTATTGGACTTCATTTGTTTTATCAAAATACAGTAAAATTGTTTATATTTTAGGTTTAAAAGCTTTACTTGTTTTTTCTTTCTTTTTTTACTGTCACTTTTAATCAATTTCATTCATCCAAACTAATTAAAAAACTACTAATTTTGTATAAAAAAAAACAACAACTCAATGACATCAAACTTTTTGTTCGATATTGTATATATCATAATGCAACATTTTTTTGTATTTTTTTAAAGCATGCATTTACAAAATTATTACTTTTTTCTATTTAGAGACATGAAATTGATTTGAAGTCACAACTTGCAATCACAAAAGCAGATAGATAAATAAATAAACTTGAAAAAATAAAAAATATATCTCTCTTTCTTGCTTTTGTGATTACAAGTTGTGATTGGTCAAGGTACTTTGAAAGGGAGAGTTAGGGACTTACCTGTCCTGGATTAACTCATGAATTGACCCCTTTCAAACAAGCTCATTGCTGTGTGGTTAACTGATAAGTCCGGAGGGCCATGTTCGTGTCAGTGTAGCGAAGAGCAAGTGAAATGCTTGATTTGTTATTATAAGATGAATATTAGCAGCAGTGTGAGAAAATGAAAAGGAAGCCTCGTATGATATTGCGTTTGTCGGCCTGAATAAAAAAGCGAATTCTAGCGATGCAATTACGCTCAACCGTTGCAGTATAACAATAAGTCTTAGATCAGGAAACCGCTTCAGAAGGTTTAATCCATTGTGGAGCTGAGGGATAAGAGAGAGTTCCTTTCATCTCTCACGGCCTACTTTGATTCTGGTGGCGTATTTTCGAGAGATAAGGGTATTTATTTGTATCGGAAACAGGAAATGTGGCAATTAAAAGTGGAAGGAGACTAAGAGTGGCCATGTGACCGAGTTTCCAGACTCCGCATTTGAGCGTCCATGCGGAGGAGCCAGACAGAGATCCTCAGTGGCCCTCATTAGCCATATGAGCGTAGTGTGCTAGGGATTAATGTCACGTAGCCTTTAATACTCACTCAGACAGGTTCTTACTGTAGGCGAAGAGTTTCTGCGCTTTGGAAGAGAAGTGAGTCCTTGACCGCACCGCTAACCACCTCTGTCAAATTACATGGGTGTCCGAGGAACAACAATTTCTGGAAGTTGAAAAGTGCAATTCTATGCATTCGTGAGCTGAGCAGAAATGGAAGGAAGGGAAAGGATTAGATTGTGTGATGTTTGTACCGTCAGCTCTTCTCCAACATGTCTAAAGAGCAATGAAGTGGTAACGGAATTGAGAGGGTAAAAATAGATTCGGTTTTTGGATGAGATATCCGTTCTGCCGTTGTAAAAACTCAGCCCAGTCTTATGAAAACGCGTATAAATAGTGCGCCAATTAAAAACGTAAACTCGTGACATTTATACGAAAACCTAATCCTACCCATAATGTAGCATAAACATGCCGTTTTTTGCGTATATGTACCACAAAGTTTCATTTTCATACGCGCAATCATGAGGTCGGGTACCAAAAACTTGATGTTAAGCATAATTATCGTGCTCAGTAAACTAGGGCCTGGTCGCGATGTCAAAATATTATTATTTTTTCCTGCTGCTTTTTTTGTTTCCGTGGAAATGTGACGATTTCCCAAAAGGTTTCACGGGGGTTCCCAGAATTTAAACAAAAGATCTTCGCATCTTTTAAACAAATTACCCTTAATGGGATATGTGTTTACGCCACATATATTAGATCTTTTAAAAGGACCTTTTTTGCATACGACTGAGGTAAACAGTAAATGTCAGAACTAGCAAACACAGCTGCTGCAGCAGAAAATTACTCATAAACTCTCTCAATTTCCTGCACGCTGCAATTGACTGAAATGCTTCTCAAAACATTTGGGGAGCATTTAATCCTAGCTTAGAGTTGCTTTCCCACACCAAAGATATAAACTGGAGGTTCTCAAGCATTGTTTCAAAGGTCATGACCAACGTTTTATAATATTATGTAGGTCATTGTTAATCCACATAATATATCTATACTTAAAAAATAAAGAGATTTTGGTAGGATATGTGACCAATAGCTGAAAAAAAAATACTGTTTTTATGCTCACCAAGACTGCATTTATTTGTGCAAAAATACAATAAAAACAGTAATACTGTACAATATTTTTACATAATATATATTTTTAATAATAATATATTTGATATTTTAAAATGTAATTTATTCCTGTGTGGCAACTATGAATTTTCAGCAGCCTTTTTTTTTTCACAATTCTTCATTCTAGATATGTGCTGATTGGAAAATATTATGTACTATTATAAACGTTAAGCACAGTTCTGCTTACTGTTTTTGTGAAAACTGTGATACGTTTCTCGGGATTCTTTGAGAAGTGCAAAGTAGAAAGTACCAGCATGGATTTGAAATAGAAACCACTGATAACTTGCATTTGTTTGCTGTCATCTTTTTTGACCAATTTAATGCATCTTTGCTGAATAAAAGTTTATTTGGAGGAAAAAATACGACTTTTTAGAATATTAATTTATTTATTTTGGCACACATAGTGAGTACGTTACAGTTTTCACACATCCCACATAAGCAGCGTGGTGCTGAACATATTTTTGCCATGCTGAAATCAGCAAAAAAGTGAAAAATGCTCTGAAAGCTATTTGCCAAAACGATCTTTTTCGATATATGCTTTCATGAAGTTAGCATAGATTATTGGAATGATTTTATTTCATTTTGGAGTAGCTTGATGCAGTGACAAGCACATAAACGCAATTAATTCATTAAATATAACTGAATTCAGATGACTGTTACGGTGTGTAGCTCCAGCTTGGTTTTATAATTTTGTATATGAATTTAAAGCAGGATGCAAAACGGTCGATGTCGAGTATCAGACAATTTCATTTTCTGTCTAAAGCCACACCAACAAACACGCCATCATTTCGAAAGCTCGACACAGATCTGTTCCTGCCTTTACGCTATTGCTTCTCCCATAAATGTTTTATCGGGTTTTTATCGTATATGCTACACACCGACAAACTCCAGGCACGGTTTTCATCTTCCAGCTGCTACTTTGAGCTCAGACCGAGATGAATGACTTCAGACCGTCGCGTATCAGCGAGCGCTATATCTTCTGCAGCAGAACCCAAATCCGTTGAACTGTTTTGACGATGCGTAGACAATTACGTGAAGGGTTGTGCGGGTTAAGTCAGACTCATTGGCTGGACGTTGGTTGACCTTTGACCTCACCCGCCTCGGGTCACAGATAAGGCTCTGTCAGCGAGGTATGTACTCTTCAGAAGCCAGTGTTAACATTGTATCTGCAATCTTCTCTTAAAGAGGTGAAAAGGAGACTTTTCAACCAGGCGAGCCCCAATCATCTTGAAATCAGCACTGGCACCTGTGGCTGCGGGGCATGCATACCTGTGAGCATGTTGTCACTACGGCTGACAGAGCCGCGCGGTGAAATATTTTTTCAGATTTCCTCGGCGATCAACAACATCAGCCCCCTCTCTCCCATTTTTCAGTTACTGACTTCGCATTGTCGCTGTTGAATTATTCAAGCGCCGCTCTGACAGGAACAGGAGATTAATATTTGTCATGCTCTCTGATACGGTGCAACTGACCAGAACAGCAAATGGAATCTGATCAAGGAGCGCAGAGCAGTGTATGAGAGCTTTCCCGCTGCGCGCTCCCTCTTCCCATCATACTCTTCCTCGCAGCTGCCTCCAGCCAATACAGATAGAGGTGAGGTGCAGCACAAATCACTGGAGTTTTCCCCCAGTATCCAATTATATCCTCTGCAGAGATAGAGCGCTGTCTCGTCGCGAGAAACCGGAGTGAACCGAACGCGTCGCAGGCGTTCACTTGTCTTATTGTGTGTGCCTGGTTGCTTTCTCAGGGCGTAAATCACTGTCGCAGAGGCTAATATCTGTGTTGACACTGCTAATTGATTGATCCCTTCGGGAGCTGCAACCTTAAGCTAAAGGGTGACGGGACGGCTGTCATCTAACCCTATCCAGAAATCAACTGGCTGACAGGCAGGAGAAGTCTGGCCTCTGGCCTCTTAGTTCCCATCATTCCTGTGACCTCCTAATCATTATCACCATCTACCGCATTGCGCCGACACAGTCAAGCGTGACAAAGTCGCTGGGGGTAGAGGATCGTGAGCTTTAAAGACATAAGAGCTGTAAGTGGGGTCGTTTGTGATGTGTAAGGACACATTCAGAACCTGGTGCCCAGGTGCAAGCAAGTCAGCCGGAGACCTGCTTTCATTCGGCTTGAATAAACGTGCGGTTGTTTGGAAGAATAGTGCTACAATATCATAATATAATTTAAAGGGATAGTTCAACCAAAAATGAAAATTCTGTTTCTTAAGAACAAGAATTAAGATATTTTTGATCAAATTTGAAAGCTTTTTGTCCCTTCATGCATGTGAGGCTGCTACCGTAGGAGTAGTACTGTCAAATTAAGCATGCTTAATCACATCCAAAAAAGTTTTTTTTTTTTTGTGTGTATTTTTACCTAAAGTAACATATGTGTGCCGTGAATAATTATGTATATACAAATACACACACAGTATGTTTTAAAAATATTTAGGTTTTTACATTTATATTTATATAATTTATATTAAACAAATGTGTATATATATATATATATATATATATATATATATATATATATATATATATATATATATATATATATATATATATATATAGAAACACACAAAATGATCAGTAAGGTTTTTACTTTTTTTTTTCTCTCTCAGACACAACCACCACCAAAATTTGATGTACCATTTTATGTATGCATTTCTGATGCGTGTAATATATTGTATGTACATTTTTAAATACTTTCAAAACAATTAGATTTAGTTGAACCCATAGTTAGTGTTTTTATTTTGTATTGTAAAGTAAACATGGACCGTTGAACACAGTAGACAGCTTTCTTTCAGTAGACAGTCATTCTTTAAGAAAACATGGTTGCAATCAGCCGTTAGTGGTTATGGTAATTGTGACAAAATGTGTTTGTTTAGTGACCGGCTTTGCTAGTGTTATAGAAGAATGATTTGAGATTTGTACGTAAGTGTTTTGGTCATTTTTGTGCATTTACTGCTGCGCTGTCGAGGCTCAAAATTGGTAAGGAGAACTGTTAATGAAAAAAAAAAAGGATTGTATTTGTCACATCCTCAACAACATGGCCACCTCCACGAAAAGCAGCTTTTATTAGATTACAAATATGATTTGACTTTTGAAAATTTACTGGGCAGTTTTAAATTTGCAATTGGCTTGTTTTTATTGATTATACTCTGAATTGTTCTTTGAAATTTAGCAAAGCAATGTATGTTTCCATTCCGCGTAATCACCTCAGCTATTTCTATAGTTCAAGCGCTTTCCAACTGCTCGGTCTTGTCCGTTGTAGACGGCTTCCAGCTGTTGCGGCACGCCAACGGTAATGTCCGGTGCAGATGTGGTTCAGTTTCTCACACTGACGAACATTTCGATGTAGATTACGCGCATTTCAAACACAGACATTAATACACATGACATTCTCATGCTCGGCTAAAGCCAGTGTTAACGTTAGCTATTTTGAGCATTAGCACAAACGTTATTTGATACAAGTTCATAAAACCAAATAGCTACTCCATACTTTTTCATTTTCAAGTTTTATATCGATTTCCTTCGCAAAAGGGGCGGGGTTTCTGAAGAAAACATTTAGCTTCAACATGATTCATTCTATGCGATTCCAGAACAAATACATGGTATGGGATAAACATTTTTTGAGATGAAAAGCAAAAACGAATCATGTAAGAAATGCAAAATGCATATTTCAAACTTCAGCGTACAGCAGTATCATAAACTCTTAAGGCCAATTGGGCATGTGATGTCCTCTTCACAGAATTAAACATGATGCAATGTAACCTGTGGAGGGGTAACTGGATAACTTACAATGGCTGAATTCCAGTTCTTACTGTGGGCTCCAAACCGAAGCATGCATGACAGATGTTCAACGTCATGTCACTGTCAGACAAAATAACAAGAATTTTGTCAGCCACCCAGTCAGTTTTGCCTCACAGAAAGCACGCTTACAAAAACACACTTTTAAATGTATTGGTATAATATGCTACAGACGATCGCACGACGACTATTGTAATAATACATATTTATATTTAGAATATAGTATTTAGAATATTTACCCACGAGAGTATGTCGTATTTAAATACATGATACGTACATGTTTACAAATGTTTGTATTCTTGAATATGTGTTTAAGCACATAGAGTAAAATCTGTTAAAAAATGCTGTTCGTTTGAACTTTATATTCATTAAAGAATCCTGAAAAAAAAACAGGAATATACTGTTTACACAAAATATTAAGCAGCACGTATGTTTTCAACATTGGTAATACTAAGAAATGTTTCTTAAACGGCAAATCATGTTAAAAGGATCATGTGACACTGAAGATTTTAAACTGGAAGAATGTTTCACTTTTTTTTTTTTTTATCAAATAAATGCAGCCTTTGTGAGCACAAGATGCTTCTTTTAAAAACATTATAGAAAAAAACTATCTTACAAACCTAAGCTTTTAAAATATTATATAGAGACTATGTTTCATATCAGATAAACCTCAAACAATATATGCATGTATTTTTTGATGCTTATTTGATATGTAAAATAAAGTTACATACAAATCAAAAAATAAATGAAATGCTGAACAACCACAAGTAAAATCATCGAATTACATTTTAAAAGAGGTTTGTTTTTAAACAAGAGTTATTATTTCAAATGATTTGATCATTTGAATCCTAACTAGAGATTGTTTAGTGACTTTTTTTTTCATCTGATCTTTTCACTTGGTAAAAAGCTCCTTGCTGCCATCTGCTGGTTAAAAACCTAGTGCTGTGCATTGCATAGTACATTTAATCTGTGACTGCCACCTGATTGGTATTAAACATGATTGAATATAGCGTTATTGAAGAATTGTTTGATAATGCATATGCAAAGTCTATCCCATCTTGTGACACACAGGGGGCAATCTTGGGGCAATCTGATAACAGAGTCTTATACTGATTTGTTTTGCGCTGTATACATAAATATCATGCTCATAATAAATGGAATTCGAATATCAAAGCCTCTCTAAAACTCTAAAATTATGCATGCATTACAGCACATCTTACCATAAAGGAACAGCACCCTGTGTAGAGAAGGAAGGAAAGCGAAGGAGGGGGTATAGTGTGAGCAAAGAATTTTGCTTTAACTGGATCCACAGCACAGTCGGACAGGTTGATAGATGAGCAGGTAGCCAGGCTTGGTGTAGAGCACAGAGGGCATCTCTTCAGAGATGTGGGGGTAGGTAAGACCTAGTTGAGGTGTGTGCCATGAGCCTGAAAACATAAATGATTTGTTGTGTTAGGAAACAAAATGCATTTTTGATAAGCAAAGCTAAAGGACCACGGCATCTGTCACAACCTCAGCAAACACCTTCATTCACTCTAGAAGAATAGCTGGCATTCAATCTTTCAGCCTCCGTTTGAAATAAGTCAGCCGTAGAGAAGAACTAAAACTAAACTTTAAATGAAAATCATGCATTGTTGAAGTTATTGTTGTAATCAGGATTTCCCCTATTTTCCAGAAAAAATTCCCAAAAAGTTTTTCTTTTTTTTTTTTTTTTTTTTTTTTTTTTATATTTTTTTTTTATACAAATATATATATATATATATTATAATTTATACATTTCTACAATAAATGTTGTTGTAAGAGTTATTATATTTTTATAATTTTAATTTGAAAACACAAATTGCGGCATTTTGCAATAGTTACTTAAGGCAAAGTTAGTTAATTAATTAAAATGAAAGCAATACATTTGTTATAGTATTCATTAATCTTTAATAAATCTTTAATCATGAAAGATTAATGAGTACTGTAACATGTTAGTGAATACTGTTATTAAATAAAACATACAAATGTTCATTATTAGATCATGTTAGCTCAGGTTCGTTATAATATTAATATTGCTAAAATTAATATTATTAGTAGCTACAACCATTTTTTTAAACTACAATAATAAACGGTAAAATGGATACATGTTATAGAAATAATTTTTCCTTTGTTAATGTCAATCAATGCAGTTAACAAATGGAACCATATTGTAAAGTGTTAACAAATTATATTTTTTTTTTTTCAGCATGCCAGTGATATTTGCATCAACGGGAACACAAAACGTGTGAATGCGAAACACAATGACCTGAACATGAGACAGCAGTATCACATTCACACTGATATGTAATATTGACGTCCTTCTCTCGTATGATTACCTGCAGACTGATGTGACAGCGACAATGACAGCGCAGCAGAAGCTGAGAGGCAATCACCATGCCAAAGGTAACATCCATTCACCCGCTCTAATTAAATGCCATTGTCATGTCAGCAGGGATCCAATCTGCAACATACACACGGCATGTCCACCTCTCACTGTGAAAGACTGCGAAAAATAAAACAAACTTCACCTGCATCATCTGCATTATGCTTAAAATAGGCTGTCTGTGGTATAATTGATGATCGGCCATCAGAGTGCATTTTTTCTGTAAAGAATGATATTTTTCATGAAGACAGAGACAAAATGTTTGACATTTGTGGCTCCGCTGCATGGCTACACTAAATAACGGTCTTATTTTTCTTCTCAGTTCCAGGTTTCGCAGTTGTCAATGTTTAAACAACGTTACAAAATCGTTTTTCCGTGCAACACCATAGACAATTCTACTGCTACATATTGACAAAACACGCTTCCTTTATGCTAAGTATTACATAAAATACAAATCACAGAAGGCGCTGGTAAAATGCGTTTTTTTAGATCTTTCTTTCCCCCAGTAGGTTTCTAGGCGATTGGAGAACTTTAACAAAAGGAGGAAGTTAACTAAGTGGGAGCAGTCAGCGGAAAGCGTTTCTTTCTCATGAATTTCTGAACACTTTTGACGAGTGTGGGCGTTATGCTCCTGAAGGAGTATCGCATATGCATGCCTCTAACGGCGGAGGAGGTAAGGTCTCGACCTTTATTTGAAGAGAAAGCGAAAACTGTCGTGCTGCAATTAAGTTCTCAACAGGCTGTTGCTTCCCCTCCTAAATGTCAATTAACCAAAGTTCAGAGGAAATCAGAGAATGCAGTGAATTTCAAGAAGGTGATAGTTGAGGGTCATACATTTTTACTGAATAGAGCTAACCTATCTGTGTGGTCTTGGTATAGTTTTTTTTTCTTCTTACATTCCGAGGTTCTTTAATAGGAGGTCATAGATCATATTTGAGCTGGGGAGGATTTCTCAACAATCATAACCTTCCCAAGGTCTGCAAACCTCAGGAATGCTATATTTTTAAAGGTCATCTTCTGAAGCAGCAACAAAATATATGCATTACTGTAAAATGAGGAGCTGTGTTTTGGTGTCCTTGGTATAGGGCATGTCAGCAATATACAATCTATAAACACAACCATCAGGAAAAGGACATTGAGAAGATTGAGGAGGTCCTGTAGAATGAGACCCATGTTGACCCTAAACATTGACTGTCAGCTAAAAGATACTTTAATATCTTTTCTACTGTTTCATGTGTATAAATAGAAAACAGATAACTGTACTAAATATATATATATATATATATATATATATATATATATATATATATATATATATATATATATATATATATATATATATGTGTATGTGTGTAGGTGTGTGTGTATACAACTACATTAGTGCATGTAGTTGTATACACACATGTTGCACAGATTACACCATTTTTAAGACATTAAGCGGCGAAACTCTTTTCAGCATGACATAACATGGTAATATAAAATAATATAACATGTTAACACAAATAAATGTGTCTTGATTACCAAATCAGCATAATAGAATGATTTCTGGAGAATTATGACACCTAAAGACTGGAATAAAAATGTCAATCTTTGCCATCAACCATTTTAAATAGAGCTGTATTAAACAATCAACTGTACTAAAACCCGAAAACCATTATTTGAAATTGTAGTTTGACTTTTACTGTATTTTTGACTATTTAGATATTAGCAGATGTTTGCGAAGCCATTATAGCAGGTGTTATTGTAACAAAGCAGCTCGGTTTCTAGCGTACCTCAGTTGTCATGGTAAAATCTTTCTCTGCAACGAGATAAGGGCACAATTACACGTCTCCATGAGTGATGGTGCTTCCATCTTAAGTGTTTGGTTAACATGTGAGCGGTCGCAAGTTCAATCCACAATGGGGTCAAGCCCGTTATGCTAGAAAATATGATGCGTTCTGATAACGGGTCCCCGGTTTACTCATCCGTCGGAGCAAAATATAGAATAGAAGAAAGACTATCTGTTTTCACCTGCCACCAGACTCTTAAATCCATTTACTCCTATAACTGCCGTAATTAGACCTCTTATCAGGATTATAGCCATTAGCCTTTGACAAGGAGGGCTTTAACGGCAATTAACTTGGAAATAATTGACCATACTATAATTGGTTTCATTTTCACAAAGAAGAGGGGAAGTCCCCAGACAATGTTTTGCCATCAATGCTTTTAAGATTGCGAGCGAAAATGTCGATTTGCATGCGTCTGCTGGACTTAAACCGTTTCCTTGGGCTGATTCTGCGCCACCTACTCAACTGTTTCATTAAGTAGAAACATTCTGAATCGAGCTGCCTTTGTTGCCAGGCAACCTCCTCGGACATTTTGTTTTAGTTATGTTCATGAGCTATTAAAGCATACGAACCAAATCTCAAAGCATGCTATTTTTAACCTGCCTTTCCACTTGAGCGTATGCGGCGTGTAATGAAGTGTATTGTTAATAACCAGCTACGGCCAAGCTCTCTATCGTACGTCGTGAAGGACTCGGGAGCGAGGGCTGTGATTAGGCCAGGGGTTATTTAAATCTCGCAATCCCTGGATTAAAATGCAGAAAAACGTGCCGGGGAGATAGCGTCAAAGGCGGAGAAGAAGAAAAAATAAAAAGCAGACGCCGCGTGCGTCCCATGTTTACTTTAAATATAGATTCAGTGCTGCCGTCTGCATTTTTAAGGTCAGTGGGAAATAAGCATTCAATAGGGTTCCTCTGTTGCCGTTTCATTACAGCTGGAACAAGCTCTGTGTGAGCGAGGCGGTGCTGCAACAGCCTACCTGAACTGACTCTCTGAAGCCGTGAAATAAACAAAAGCCGATACGGGCGGAATATTGGAAGGCCTTTACACCGCAATCAGTAACCCTCTGCGCGTTAGACGTCTTTGTTAATCGCAATTCCCCAGATAAGCGGTGTGTGAAGAGGCATGAGGTATTAAGAGCGAGCGAAATTGAATAACAGCCCCTGCATTTCTAAACAAATTTGAGACGCAGGTCTGTGTTGAAAGTGCCCTCAAGCATCTGCCATCCAGCACTAATTGGCAACACGTTCAAGGGACCCCGGAGAGGGATTTACCTTGCTGTTAATTGGAGAGAAGTTGGATCGATCGCTAGTTCTTCTTCTGTATAAAGGCTCTCCCGTGTTGCTGTCATTCCTTATCATGAAGCAGATTGGGCAGGAGGGGATGAGCTGGGCAGCGGTGGGGATGTAATTGGGTTTCTTCTGTGGCGCGGCAGAAGTTTCGCTGCTGACAGGGAATCCTTTGTCTGTGGCCTGCAGCTATGGTGTCAGAATCTTGAGTTTCCCGAAGGTGGACACTGCTCGCCATCCAGGCCCGAGCGCTTTGATACCTGCACTTCTCTGGAACTTTCTCACACGCTTTGCTCTGTAAGTGTATACCGACCCGTCCGTGGGATTCGAACGCTGTATTCAGTGTGCCAAGGACATGCTGAGATGTCACTGTCTGGGCTTTCTGTTCTGACGTTATTGCTGTAGAGTAATGAACACGTTCCGGCTGTGTATGCGCATGCTTCGTATGTGCTACATCCTAGAAAAGGCTGGAGATGTCTTAATAAATCAATGTATCATTGACGTTGAGTGTCACTGTTTGTTTGTAGCCTTTTTTTATTCTGCACAAACACGCATGCAGGTGTACGTCACCCTTTTGCCACCTCTGGTTTCTTTCTATAGCATTTATGCAGAATGTGAGCATAATATGGGAATATGGGTATTTTTCGTTTCTTACTGTTGCTGCGATCAAGAGCTTTATGAAACGGTGATATAGTACATATTTTTAAAAGTCTCTTTTGTTTTGTTGCATTTGATTAAAATTACATTGCATTAAGAACAGTTATATTGTTAAATGTTATTGAGATTTAAAGACTAAAATATACATTTTCAATGCAAATCAGAATTTTTAGCAGTCATGCTCTTGTCACATGGTCCTTCATAAATCATGCTTAAGTGAATAGAAAATGCAAAACAACAGCATTTATTCAAAATAAAAATGTTTTGTAACAAAATACACTGTTGTTCCAAAGTTCGGGATCAGTATATCAAGGATATGTTGGAAAACAAATAAAGTTTTTTCTTGTGTTAGACTATAATGTTACAGTTTCCGTTACACATATGCGTTTTGAACCTACATATGTTATAAATATATTAACATTTGTAAATATATTCATACATATTCATAAGCAATTATACATATGAATTATACATATTTCTTTTAAATTAGCAATTTTGTCAAGTTCCTATGAAAACGACCCTGGATGTTTCAGAAAATAAGGCATTCAGCAACTGACTTTGCAATTAAATTGAAATTACTGAACCTGATTAAAATGCTCATTTAAGAGAAAAAAAAAATCTCAGACGAATTTAAAATTTTTTGCATCTAAAGTCTTCATATGTAAATATATTCATTAACAATTCAAAAAGTATAAATAGGCAGCTATGTAATGTATTTATTATTTAACCGATTCCGATTTGCCGCCACATACATATTAAGAACATATTCATAAATGTTAATATTAGTGTATTATTTTGAGCTGTTTGGAATGCGTGATTGATTTTCTTTCAAAATACATTTGGTCTTTTGATCCCTCAGTTTTCAATGCATGTTTAAACCGCAGTTGAGAATCGCGTGTAAGTGATCAGTCATTGTTTGACACCCAGATCATCCACGTTTTTTTCGTCTCAAAAAGTCAAATCACATGTGACATGATAACATATCAGCGGTGCCCCACAGATCTCAGTAGAAGAAAAAGCTAAATATGACATAGCTGTGGACTTCAGAAGAATTCTGTAGGCTGGGATCCCACAGAGGCAATGTAAAATTTCAGAGCTGCTGCCCAGAAATCCAGACTTGTTAGCAGTAGGCTTGCTTGGTTGATTCATATAAAAAGCCTAAGGCCTTATATCAGAGAGATGCTGTTTTGTTCGAGATATCTTCAAGAAAGAGTAATTTTCCCCCAGCTCCCTCCTTCCACCTCAGACTTTCTGAAGTGTATCGCGATCCACTGATCCCACTAGACATGAGAGACGGTACTTAATTTATTGCGGATTCAATATTCACTGAGTAATTTACTGATATGTTTCTTTTTTCTTTTTTTTCAAATGTCAAGACAAGATAAGCCTTTCTAGGGTGAAAACAAATTTGGATGTGGATTGACTCTCAGTGTCTCAGACAATAGGTTCTTACGCCAATAGACAGGAAAAACAATTAATATCACTGGCTCAGTTTGACACCTACTGTGTTAAATCTGGTAGGAAAAGACTGTTTATTTCTGATAGACATGAATTCAGTTAGGGTATCATTTGTGCTTTCAAATCTCTTCTGTATTATTGCTCTAAGCGCAAAACAAACGCTGCCGTTATTGCAGCTGTAAAAAATCATTAATTCTTTGCGTAATCATAAGGTTTTACTCACGCGCTGAAGGATTTTTGAAGGACCAGCCGATCATATGCTTAAATACCCTTGTGGAAGAATAGTACACTTAAGCGTGCAAAGTACTTATTATCAACATAATATACTTACAGAGTAAGCATTGCAACTTCATTTTAATTAAATGTTCGATTCAGCGTTAAGTTTAACTTCTTCCGTTTCTCAGCTTGTATTAGTAACACTTAGTTACATATGTAATAACAACTTCCAATGCTTTTGAAATGTTTCCAAAGTATAATGTTGCATATGCTGACAAACACATCTTTCATGCAGTTTAAGGATAGTACTGCAAAATGCTTTTACTGTAACTACTGTATACCGTATGCTGAAACTTAATCTGCTGTACACTTTATTATAATCTTGAATGCACTTAAGCAAATTACTTATGCAAAAAATACTTATGCATTTTAGTTCAAAATACTTTTAGTACCTTTAGTAGTGTATGATTATGCTTAGTTTATTTAATCCTCCTTTCAAGCTACCTTCTTAAGCATTGTTAGAAATGTAGTGAATTGAACTTTACTTTACTTAAATTCTTAATTTGACATTAACTTAAAGTGTGCTTAGGTACTATATGTTATGACACATTCTTAAAAGTGTATTTTCTTACAGTTCACCAATATTTAATAAGCTTTGTATGTTACAGTGGCAGTAATGTGAGTATCAACACTGCGTTGCAGTTTACCAAAGGTGCATGTGGGATATATTTATTTGTTAGCAAAAGACTGACGGAAGACGTGTTATATATTTTGGGCTTTTGTGAAAACTAATTGATCCTGGTGCATTATTGGTGTTGATATTTTTTTGTTTGTTTGTTTCTTTGTTCCCCCCATTTTTCTCAGTTTCGTCTAGTCGTGCAAGCACTGATTCCGCAGCCAACTTTTATTAAAATCCTTGCTTTTAATAATTTTAAATATCTTGCCAGTGGTGGATTACCCTTTTAAGATGAATATAAATTATAATACATTTAGGATTTCAAATGCACTTTCAGTATACAGCAAAAAAAACGTCTTTCTTAATATTTTCGTCTCATTTTCCAATACAAATATCTGAACTTTATTTAATCAAGATGCATTCTCTTAAGAAACAAAATTAAATAAGATATTATGTCTTGTTTTCTGACAAATGTATCAGAATTATGTGAGTTAAGCTTAAAAACAAACAAACAAAAAAAAACCCATCTGCCATTGGTGCTCAGAGAAATAAATTAGCTTTCTCTTTGAATGTTTTAAGATTAATCTCAATTTTGATCATTTTTAAGAAGACGAGGTTAATGTCGTTTTGCTTGTAGGCTATCTTGTTTTAAGAATGTTTAAACATCTGTGCTGGAAACCAAGACAAAAAAACACCAAGCAAGAAATCAGCTCTTATTCATGATAAAGACTGATGGTGGAACACAGTTGTGCTGTTGAGGGTCCCCTGCTCCGGGAGACCCTCTCTGCAATTGTCCTTCTATAAATCATTTTGGATAAAAGTGTCAGCAAAATGACAGATTTTACAAATGCATACTTATCGTCTCAGAACAACCTTACCTACCAAGATCCCATATTTAACACTCCATTTAAAATGTTACTGCATATTACAGCTGCGATTTGGAGGTGTGATGAGTTTAACGACACGGCGTCTCAATATTGGCAGGCACATAAAAAGACAGCTTTCTAATCTCTGTATGCTCGCGGGCTCGGTTAGCACACTAAATGTCTCCCCGGGGCCCGTCGCTTTTCAGGTCCCCACTTGCAGGATGGCAGAGCTTATTTATGAGAGCCAGTGTGTCCAAACATAATCACTGCTGGGCCGCCCCGCTATTGGATGACAGGGGTAAAGAAGCCATTCCCATGCAAGCTCTTGAGCATCTCTACAGCTTTCTGATTGATGACTATAGATTTAATTTTCCTCACCGGGCGCATCTTGAGCATTTGAATTTGGTCTGAAACTGCCAGAGAGTTGCTAAATTTGAAGTCGATGCCGATGTGGAGGAGAGTTTGCCTTTTGGTCAGCTCTTTAAAGTCAACGAGAACAGCTCGACCACAAGCAGTCTGAATCTTTTGTCCTGACAGCTGGTTGATAGAGTCTAGTAGATGAAAAGAACAAGGTTGTCGATAACTCATAAACAGGTCTAAACAGAGCTTTAGAGTCGAGTGGCCATAAAACGAACACATGTAGTGGCATCGTTTGAGCCGATTTAATGCTTTAATGCATTTTAATCAGTGGCCTCTTTAATCATATAACAGTAGGATAGTTCTCTCATTCACCCTATTTTATTTTAGTCCACTATTTCTTTTTCAGTAACTCATTACAGTGTTAATATTACTGTAATATCGTTGCAGTGTTCATCTTATTGCTTGGCCAATTGCTTTTGTATTTTGTAATAGACTGCTTTTTCATAATGGTACCTTTAAAAAAGTATAGAGGTAAATTTATATTTTAATAACTCAAATGTAAATGCCTACATAAACAATGAACAATATATAATTAAGCATCAACAAAGACCGTTAAGCAGTTGCTGTTTAGTTTCAGTTCATGCATTAGCTGTTAATGAAATGTAAATATTATTGTAACCTTATTTTTTTTTGTTTTGTTTTAATCATTTTAAAATAATTTTATCATTGATTTTGAATGTTCTACGTGAATGCATGCAGTATGTTTCAATTAGGCGACAGTCTTTTGGATTAGTCGGATGGTTCTGCTGTTTTCCCTGGTTTTGGAATAAGCTTTTCCATCCTTGTGCAACTTCAAATTGGTTGAAGATTAGAAATATGCATCCACAGTATGTATATATATATATAAGAAGAGAAGAAAAAACACAGAGTTTCAAGTTTTCTTCAAGCTTCCATAGTGCTCTGTTCAAACCTGACTAACTCTGTTGTGTTGTGTTATCCAGTATTTGGCCCTTTCATTCTCCAGAAACTGTTGCCATTTCTCTGTTTGTTTCTCGTTGCAGCCTGCCGTTTGGAGTGCACACTGGCTGTGTCTGGGCAGGAGTCAAGCAGAATGATGCAAAGGCTTTTTGGAGATTTATTTCAGAAACACCACTGCTGAGTCAAGAGGGTCTCCCTGAGTTCTGACACATACATGCTGGTCATCCATTAACAGACTAATGTCTCCTGGCCTTCTCATCCATTGGCTTTGGAAGCTTCATATTTAAAGATGAAGAATGCAATGTCTGTGCCAACAGAAGTTCACTGAAGGTAAAAGCAAATATAAAGGACTTCCTTTTAGTAATTTTTAGTTTTAGCAGATTTGTGTGTTTTTGTGAGCCGGAAAAATTAACACACTCAAAATGTGGAAAGACAAACATTTGAACTTACCCTCATTCTAATGATTATTTTAACTAAAAAAACTTTACTACAAGTATTTTGTGATTATTATTTTATTCATCATGAAATGATATACAGTGTAATAAATATTACTAATGATTTTTAATGATACATAAAAAAATAATAAAACTGGCATGACTAATTTATTTATTCACCAGAGAAAATGTGGTTGCAGCTTGTTCTAAACTAATACATTTTAATGCTAAAATATTCTACCTAAAAATGTTTTTTGACATGTTTCATGCACAATTGCATGTGTATGCAATTGGCCAGACGAACATATAGTCCTGCCCTCAAACTCACGCCATTGGTTGCATCAGTGTTGCTATGCAGGCCTGGTTAGGTGGATTCTACAAACAAAGCAATGTTTTAAAAACACTACTGATTTGCTTTGCTAATGCTTTGTGTGGAGACAATCGACGAATGGCCTTCTTAAGTCTCAGTTTAGCCTGGCTAGAAGAAAGTATTTTAGAAATAAAAAACTACTTCACCTTTAAGTGGAAAGGTTTCTGTCCAGAGAGGACTGGATAATCTTGCTTTGAAATGTGAGGTGAAGGCTTCATCATTTTGGGTGAATGGCTTTATTCTTTGGAGACCCATGATTACACAGTTGGACTTAAGTCAGGCTAAAAGGTGCAGTGATTTAAAGTAACTGTGTGTGTGCACATACGTGCTACCATATAATCAGAAGAAGATAAGAGTATTTAATGCGCCTCGCCAAGTACCCATAATGCTCAGCAAGGACATGAGCTATTGGAAAGTAAAGGAGGTTTCACTCGTGTCAACAGATATTTACGAGCGAAAAGCAGTGCGACTGCTTGGCCCAAAGATGGCCTCATGTCAGGGAAAGGTCTGCTGCCGGCTGCCGACAAGATGTAGGTCAGGCCGGTTCAAAATAGCTGCAAGGCCAGAGCCAGGGGAATGGCAGTGACCTCATAAATGGTAACTCTGTGTGGCAGCGTACCTCTTCTTGTTTTTCCTCTCTCTGATCCTCCTTTAACCTCTCACTGGGCTCGAACAACTCCGTCCAGGTCTTTTCGTCATGATCCCGGTCCCTAATGGGATTCTTTTTGACACTCTTACAAGATGTAGCACTAGAACCGCAGAACTGTGTGTGTGCGTGTGTTGAGGGGAATCAGGGAATGGCTCCCATTTCATGCGAATTCCCAAGGCAAGGCACCAATGGGATGCCTCGTCGCATGTTGTGTTTGTAATGCCACACAGATGGACTTTTAGGCAAGTCAAAAGTTCAGCAAGACACTTCAATAAGCAGATGGATTGATTTAGCATCTTGTTAAGCTTGTAGTTCTTCCGTAGGAGGGAATGTGTGAGCTGGATATTTTTGAGTAGTTGCAAAAGCCCAATAGTTTAGCATTGGACTTTAGCACAGTGGTAAATTTATTAGGTGTTGAGGAATCTGTAAAAAAGATCTTAAATTATTGATTGGTCACTTAACATTGGCATGTTCTGCATAGCAATATCTACTTGAATTTGAATTTAGAATAAATTAGCAAGGGCACTTGTACAGAATCCGGGCTGTTGCTTTCCATTTGCATCTGAAATGCAAACCTGTCTGTGTTATGCAGACAATCTTTGCAATCTACATAATGGGTGGTTAACTGAATCCTGAAGGGGTTGGTTTTTTTTTTTGACAGTCATTGAAGGACCATATAAAAGAAACACATTTTCTATGCACATCTTTTGTCATAAGAAGATGCCCTCTTTTGAGATATGAGCTGGAATACATGTGAGTCAGATGCCTTTAGTCACAAACCGGAAATTTGGATGGCGAGAAACATATGCAGTCACCTAACCAGTGACCTGATCAGTGTGTGATACTATTATGGGCCTCTCTGCTTAGTACATCGAACCACACAGCAGTCAAGTAGCATATTATAATAACTGTACAAATGAAATTAGGTTATATTAAGTGCTGTATTAAGTCAAAATTGAATGTAGAGCCATCCGTTTGCCTTTCATTGAACAGATACTGCCATCCAGTGGAAATGGGTTGAATTCGGGCTTTGATATTGTCTTCTAATGTACATTTTAATTCTATTTGAGGAAAAAATGTATAGAATAGTGAGTTTCCATCCAGTCTCACTTCTGTCTGCACAGGACTCCAGTGAGTGGTTTGAATTGATGAACAGACCTCAGGTTATACAGATATTTGAGCATACTCTGTTTTCAGCAGATTAATTTTAAATGGCTTCTCTTTGTCCACCACATTCACATCAGAACATGGGAAATTAGACTAAGAAGCAATTAGTACTTTTATTCAGCAAGGATGCATTAAACTCATCAAAAGTGACAGCAAAGATGTCCATAATATTACAAAAGATTTCTGTTAAAATGTGCTGCCTATTTTACAAAAATAATGAGCAGCACAATTGGTTTCAACATTGATAATAATAAGAAATGTTTCATGAAATCAGCATAATAGAATGGCTTCTGAAGGATCGCATTTTTATAATTTATAAGTCTATGTATAAGTTATCATTTTTTCATAAATAACCTTGCAAAGCATTTTCAGCAGTGCTCGACTTTTCGGATCCCACTGTATATTGTTTATACGAAATTTTTTAGACAAACATTGATTTGTTAAAGCACTCTCGCTTTATTGTCTCCAGGGCAAGACACGTTGGCGTTGTCACGAGGGGACAATGGATAGGTTTGTACCGCGGGGTCAGATATGAAATCTAGCGATATTACTTTGTTTACGAGCGCCGAAGTAATTGCATATTTGGGGGTGGAAATGCACAAACAAATTCTGGAATAATGTGGCCTTGCTAGGGTCATTAAGACGGCAGCATTGTTAGCTTTTACTGTGAAATATAGCTGTCTAGCGGAGCGCCTGGGGCGGGGAGGAAGCAGAGGATCTAGAGAAACACATTTCCCCTTTGCCTGCTGCTTTGAATGCTATTAATTTCATGCCTTGGATGAGTGAGCCGGGGCCCTTTTCTTGTGGACAAAAAATAAATCTAATATTCATGTTTTGATTGGCTTTTCTTCATCTTTGATATGGTTAAAATGTCATGATCTGTTTTTTCTTTCCTTTTTTTTGTCTGAATGTCACATTCGGATACTAGTATGTGATTGTTACAGAGAGTTTGCTTTCTTTGGTATGAAAATAGGGCTTGGAAATTACACAGCGTTCGTGTGTTTTCCATACCGTGATGTTATTAGGTATAATCTGTAGCAGATTGGGATTTCCTCGCTTGTTTTTGTGCTGACAAAGCTGCTAAACGGCCTCTTTGCGTTCTCAGCCATTAGCGGATGTGGATGCGACAAAAGGAACCTCCGGAGATTTTGTTGACTCCAGTTCAGATGGTTTGTGCGGTGTGAGAGGTGAGCAGCAGGAGACTGTCTGAGCCAGAAGGCAGAGCTGGCGTCAGGTTCCTGCTGTCATTTCCAGCTGCCTGCAATAGCCTCATCAGTGACATCACTTCTCCATCGCTAGCGCACCAGCTCAATCACGCTCTCATCAGTATTCCACCCGTAAGAGGATTTCTCCCTCTCCTTTCTTTTCTCTCACGACAAAGATCCATCGCCCGCTTGTGCCACCTAAACACTCAAGCCCTTCGACTCGCTCCGCTCTGACTGCCGTTTGCCTTTGATGCCAGTAATTTGCTTGATATGGTCAAACGGTGGCACGTTTGGGGAATATTGACAGGGGATGAGGGAGAGCACACGATAAAGGCTTGTTCTGAGGATGAATGGAGCGTTCCTCCACTGTGCCCCAACCAGACTTCATCGGTCTTATCAGGGTCCCGCAGGCGCACCTGATAACTCTGAAGGGCAGAGGCATCTTTTGGGGCTCACTAGCTGGACCTCTGTGCTTAATTGTGTCCAGTGAGGACAGATGTCCAATCTGTCCATTGCAATTTAAGTATTTACGGAGGCTGAGTCACTGAGGCAATTTGGTTTCTCGCCACTGTTGTATTGGCCACGGTAGTCGGGTCATTGCGCATCAGTCCCGATTCGGACAGAGGGAAGGGGTTTTGTGGCGATGGCTCGGTAATGCAGAATAAATAGAGGAGAGTGACCTTGATCATGGTGAATAAGAACATGTTGACTGGTGGAGAAAGCAACAAATAAACATGGCGGTGTAAATGCCTTGTGACAAAAGGGGTCACTCACCTAATTGATTTTGCTCTTGGAGGAGCAAATGTATGCAAGCTGGGTTTTTTTATGTAGGCTCAGTGCATTTTGGGAAATTTCAAATGGCAGAATGCTGCACTGTATTTTCCACGCTCACAGGAAAAGTGGACGTGATGCGGGCTAAATATATCCCTGATGAAAACTTGGAGAAGGTTGCGATTTATTGATTAGATGTGGCTTCGAGTAAACTACATTTTGCGTGATTATATTTATTATCCTGCGCATATAGAGGGACAACAAATTGCCAAATAAGAAATAAGACTCAATCTTGTCGCATCTCTTACTTGGTGCAATTTTCCTCTATTACTGTCACGTTTAAGGACAAGAGTATGATAATGCATGCTTTTTTGAGCAGCTAATGCGAGAACCTATCGCATACAAAACGCGTGTATTGCATTTATGTCACTTTGTCTTCCAGCTCCTTGGGACGCATCTTGCTCAATGGCCAATCAAGAGCAGTTGTCTGTCATCTTGGCTGGAGAGAAAAGCTGATCCCCCGCTTGTGGAATTGTTCTGTCACTGGATGGATTGATTCATTCTTCGGTGTGCAGGGACCACTAACAACTACTTGTCTCTCTCTGATTATATCTTAGCCTACCGATTATTGAGTTAGAGACTCCAGGTACTGACCTTGGCCAAGTATTAATGTTTCTCAGTGCTGTACCTGCTTTCTGTAAACTGAGGGTTTGGTTTTCTAAGATAGCAGTTCTCAACTGCTTACCTAAATATGGTGGCAGGTGTGTTTTTATAGTGGTTACTGGAAAAAAAAAGTTAAATAAATGCAGCTTAATATATTATTCAAGCATAGGCAATGGAGATGCACAAAATATCCATACCATCAGCCATTTTTAAATGTAACATTAGTGAATATATAATTTTGCATGGAATTTTCCCTCTTTTTACACAATGAAATTAAACTAAAGTTAATTCTGTTACGTCTAATATTTAGCAAATACCAAAATTAATATCCATTATTCATCATACATTTGTTGTAAAGCCAAAATTAACCTGTTGCACTTGGAATTACTGTTTGTTTTGTTTCTTTTATTTGTGTGTGTACGTGTATATATAGTTTTAGAAAAAAATGTATTAAATAAAAATGTATTTGTTGAGGATATTTTTATTTTTGTAATAACATTCTTCATCATTCTTTTGTTCTTCATATATAATATAACATATTATGACACATTATAATACAATTATAATATCATTTATTATTTTAAATTAGTTTCTTTTTCACATCAGTACAACACTAAATTAATATAAAATAATATGCTTAAATTCTGCACAACAGGTGCGTTCAGTGCGGAATGCCAGTCAGCAGTAGTTTTATGAATATGAAAAAAAAAAAAAAATTCAATAATAATCCAACAAGGACACAAAAGGCATGTTTGCTGCGTTCCAGTGTTATGTTGTTTGACAGAATTTCGTTCTGAGTTTTCTTCATTTACATTCTTGCACCGAAACCCTCCATTCCGGCATTAGTCACTCGTCTTGCAGATTGCCCGCAAACTAACTGGCAGATGGTAGCTTTGTGACGGGGTATTGTCTCTGACATTATGTTAAGAGGGTTGCTTTTGATCGAGTAAACCATTCGAATGCTCGTAGAGGAGCTCAGCTGCATTTTGTCTGGGTGAAAAATCTGAGTTTATCTCTTCTTCTTTGGTCAGCATATCTAGGCCCCATTCGGTGGCACTGTGCTTGTCGCTTGTCACATGACTGACATACACAGTGTGACAGCCCCGAGCTAGGTGAAGGCAAGCTATTTCTACTCTGAATTCATACTGGCATTCTCCATTTTCTCAGCATAAAAGCCAGACAATGCTGGTGGATATTCATTTGATGTATCCCCGGTGGACAAAAAAAAAAAAAAGAGAGATGCACTCTTGTGTGTGAACGTCTCCTGCTCTCACGGTGCTGGGGGAGAAGTAAAATGGGTTTCGAGTAGTTCACGGTGATGGGAAATGTACAGTACTGCAGCAGGGTTGCATCTTCCCTGCTTTGGAATTGCATCAGTTAAGTCTGAACTCTTGAGCGGCACGGAATGAATGTGCTCAGGTCATGCTCTCGGCCGTATTCTTCACATGTAAATGTGTCCGAGCGTGCCCGCGTGACTGCCTCTTGTCTGAAATTACCTTCACCTGCTGCACTTTCCGAATGAGAAAACCGTTACAAAGGAAGAAATATGTTTGCAAAACACCAGAGGCTACACGACTAAAAATATAGCTAGTCTCCTAGGTGACTAAGCAAAGTTTTCACCGTCTCAAAGACATAAGCCTTTGACTTTGATATTCAAAGGACTTCCTTTTCAATAGCATGGTGTCAAAATAAATATTGAGCTTATATATTTTGTAGCGTCTTCGCCTCTACCTTATTTTGGCTGAGCGATTCGGATGATAATATTTTTAGTTTGTTTTGTTGTTGTTGTTGTTGTTGTTTATTGTCTACCCCCCCACACCCCAAGTATGGCAGTAACCATGGAAACGTGCAATTAAATGAGGGTAGGAAACAGCAGCCAGGCCTGTATATGCTCTGAGCCAGTGTAGCCTGCATGTGTGTTCACTGGATAGAATCCTTTCACGCTCCATCTCACCCAGTAATGCGCTTTATGAATTTTGAAGCAAACATTTAGCACCGCATTTTTTCCCCTTCCTATTTTCCCTTCTTTTCTGCGGCGAACGCACAGCGCAGCATGTTTACGACGACAAAGGTTATTATGTGGCTGCCACCGCACTATTAAAGTGGAAAGTCATATCAATGGAGAGAATGAGAGAGGATCGGAGGGGAGCCAGTTAAATATTTCATGAAGGTTGTTTATCATGGTGTATGTATTACAGACTATACATAATTTAAGAAAGTAATATTGTGTCCCCCTACTTTGCTATTACTAACTCTCGTATTTTAATGGAGTGGAGGGAGAGGAGAGGGGCTGTGTTTCAAATTATTGAGAGCTGCGTTGTGGCATCCTAAAGTTCCCACTTCTCCCTTCCCGTCTCTCCACAGCACAGCTCACAGTTTCAATTGACTTACCTTCCCAATACAAGTTATCAGAGCGGGGCCAAGCCATTCTATTAAACGTAATAAACTCTGTAGAAGATAATGAGAGCTCTGCGTGGGTGCAACGGAATCAGGGATTGATCAGGGTGATGTGGCGAGGGTGGCTTTGGTGCAGCGGCGTGCTGTTGTTTGGCTGGTTAGCATTCACCCTCGGCTGCTGGTAGATGATGTTGCTGTGCAAAATCTTATCTGCACAATCCTATCTATTGTTCCATTTCAGTGGCGGAGTGAATGTTTTATTTATGTGTACACTATTCAATTCCTGATTGGAAAATAGTTTTGCGGTGTCCTCAGTCGTAAGAATATGTCTTTTGACTGATGCGTCACATTAAACAAATGAAACCTTTCCCTTTCTTTGGGTTTTCAGTTAGCCTTTGGTTAGCTAGCATAGGGCCCACAGTTTAAAAAAAAGCTTTTGATTAGCGAGAATTTTTTTTTTTTAATCAGTAGCCTTGATTAGAAGCTCAGTGCAGTGCTATCATTGATCACGATAATGCCCTTGTAGCAAATATACATTACAGAGGCATCTATTTAACTTTACGCATTTTCACCGGGAAGATGCATATTTTAAGCCATTAGTAACTTGAGTACATCTGCTGAAACAACATTTCCTGTCAGAGTTTTTTTTTTTTGAGGGATTTGTTTTTCGTGCCTTTCTTACATTTGACCGTTGATGGGTATATGATGATGCAGAAATCAATTAGATCACATCAATTTGTTTCCCAAACCCATAGTCATTTATTCACATGTGCATCATTCAAACCTCACTGGTTCAAAAATATACATTTGTAATTATAGGAATAGTTCACCCAAAAATTATAATTACCCCATATTTTACACACCCCGAAGCCATCCTAGGTGTATATGACTTACTTCTTTCAGACAAACACAGTCAGAGTTTTTCAAAAATGTATCCTGGCTCTTCCAAGCTTGGTAATGGTTGTGGATTTTATGTTTTGGTGAACTATTCATGCAGGTAGAGAAGTAAAAACGTCTTCTAAATAATAACTTCTGTTAGATTATGTATAAATAATATAGCATATGAGGACTTTTTTGCTATTTTAATTTAAATTGTACTGCCTGCTTATTTTGTCCCGATCAGGTTTTTTTGTGTCGCTGATCTGATTGAAGTCATTGAATGTTCTGTATCTGCTGATACCGCATTTGGATCCGAAATGTGTTTAGTGTATGTTTAAGTTATTAAAATCAATGCAATGTGTGAGTAATACATATACTGTATAAAGACATTTTTAGATGTAAACATGTTACAGTGGTAGACATTGTAAACACTGCATGGCCACAATTATAAATATACCTAGAACTACTGATATAAAGTCTAGTATTTTATACGTACAATAAGAAGATTTGCAACATAAAAGTGAAAAAAAGTGGAGATATGGTTAGAAAGCATGAAACTCGTAGTGTCAGTATGCCATGTCTTGTCAGTCAAATCTGAAGCAGGAAGCAATTCATAGCATATAACACATTACAACAAAGACTTGTCAGATATTCTGACGGCAGAAACAAGTAAATGATAACAGAATGAGTGACTGTTACAAAGGTGCACATAAAATACACTGAACACAGATACTCAGATTTGTGTGATGTGCTAGAACATACCTCATTTCTTCTTCTTTTGGTATTAACGGCAACTGAACATGCACATTTGAGTTTCTTCTTTGCCTTTTAATGGTGGTTGACGAATCAACTAGAAGGCACATACTGCGTCCTACTGCACAAGATTTCCGATACAAATCAATTTAGAAAAAAGCTTGATTTTCCCTGACCCCGATCAATTTCAGCTATTTAACTTGTTGACTGCGTTAGTTCCAACCACATAACACTACAACGCTATTTAAGAATGTTCACTGGAACTATAGGTTCAGGGAAACACAAAATTAAACTAACGAAGGAAATGGCATGCGTATTTAACGTGTACATTTATGTAGTTTGTATAATCGTATGCTAACACGTTTCAGGTTAGGGGGTAGAGAAGGGTTCCCATAACTTGTACAGTTCTGTGGTCCCATTTCAGATACTTCCATTGAGATTATTAGGAATGCTAACGGATTGCAGGAGCCTTAAGCGCTAACTGATCTGCTGCCTGGCCCACATCCGCCCACTGCCAACACATTCTCTTTTTTTCTTTTTCTCCTTCTCTCATTTTCTGTGCCGTTGCCTGTTGAGACCTCAAGACAGTCATTCGCTCGCATTGAAGACAGACACAAAAGCCCATTCTCTTCATCAGTCTCCATTCCCGTATTGCAGGAGATTTCTTCAGCGAGCTCTAACGAGCCCTCAGCACCCACAACATGGTGGAATAGAGGTCAATGACTCTTGCATCCATCAATATTATGTTCAACATTCCGTCCTGATGCCCAAGGCATTTTATACACAAATGGAAGAAATATGAATGCTGCTCGCGATAATCACTGTGAAACTCAGGAGTGTGAAGGAGATGGCTGGAATTGTTTTATTGATTTGGCTGTAAAGGTATGAGCAGTGCTGCACGTTGTGTTGCCACGTTGATGGATGAGGCTCCGTGGCCCCACTCCAGAATAAAGAACATATCCCTGTTTTAGGTAAAGGTAGTGGAAGGCAGGGCGAAATCGAGATGACGTGCCTGACAGTGTTCATCATGCTGCCTTTGTCTTATAAAGGCAGGCCACCGATCAGTATACCCATCGACAGGCCACCCAGCAAGCAAAGGAAAGCCCCGCTTGCATTTCAATCATACCGACAGCAGTTACGGCGTGATCCCAAAGGTATTCCTGCATTTTGGTATCGGCAATCTGCGTATTAACAAAATTACATGGCTGTGAACGAAGCGGCTACAAAGCAACAACGCCACGCTTCTGTCACGCTGCCTCTCGCCTCATTAATTTAAATCATAAAGTATCAGTTCAATTAGATAAGCATTCATCTGCCGTAGATTGCAATCTTAATTCTTGCCGGGGCTCCGTCGGTGAGTCACGCGGTTTTGAACTTGAGAGTTTGTCGTGGATTAGCAGCGAGATGGAATTTTCTCTCTCACAAGGCAGGGGAGTCACTTCCATTACCCATCTCCCTCAATTAGGCTCTGAGGTAGGGCGCAGCTCCGGGCGTCGAGGCCCTGACCGGCTCTCCTGAGGAAAGCAACTGTTAAGTGCTTCAAAGTTGTTCTAAGTAAATAAGATGATGAAACAGCCCAGGCTGAATCAAGGAGGACGGCAGAGTAATAAATGAAAGCAATAAACAGAATCTGATGAGATTATCCTAAGATAATAGTCTAGAAGGCTAACTCAGAATTGCATTGCTGTTCATATTTGAATATATATTGAGTTTCTCAGTGCACACTAATCTCTCTATTGACTTCTTTTTTTCATTGCACAATGGAAAGCCACAGCCCCTGAACTTTTCCGACAAATACGAGTTATTGTCACCATCAGGCAATTTGGCGATCAAGCGGTGTCTCTTATTTAAAGAGGGAGGAGGTAATTACGGGAATGGCGGATAAATAATTTGTGCAGATTTAAACAGGCGCGGAGACAATGAAGAGACGAGGCAGGCCCCCCGCCAGGAGCTAGGGAGAGAGAGAGAAATCCTCTTAGCTTATTCCTGGATATACTGTACGTGACCAGCGATCTCCTCGACTGCTTTGCCTTGTCATCGTTCAACGTGTCAACGTTACAATTATTACTTAACCGATTCGGAGGCCCGAGCTCAAAGGTAAAGCTGTTACGCGTAATAGGAACAAATTAAACAGATGAAAATGAAATCGAAATGTCTCCTTTCAGTTCTCCTCGGCATTGTGCACCCCTCTCATTTAATGCACTCTTATCGCACAGGCATGAAGAACAGCATATTCAATAATGGCAATTTATAGAGCCTGCCGCTGCCTCTGCTACCTACGGCCCAGATTCTATCAGCTTATCGTAAGAGTCGTCCTTGACGCTCTACAGTATATGTGCAGCTAACTCGCCTGCATGTCTTCCGTGAAATGCTAAGACTGTGATAACCGTGTACCGGCATCTGTCAATCACAGCACGGGACAAATCAGTCAGAAATTAAATTAAGAAGAGAAAGTGGAAATAAGGGAAGGAATCTACGCCACGCAGATGTCTCCAACACCGTTTGTGCTCATAAGAACGAGAACTGAATAATCCCATTAGTGACCTGGTTGGAAGCAAGAGGCGCTGTGGAAACAAATGGCATGTTGCCAATTTTAATTTGTGTAAACGTATAGGGGTGCGCCCGAGGAGACCTGGATGAACGGTAACCCATTACTGATATTGTGTTGGAGGCTCATAAATAACCATAAACGTTGCCAAGGAGGAATCTCTAATCCACTGTACCGAACTGTCCATCTTTCTAGCCTCTGTCCTCCTCCTGTCCCCTTGCTCTCATTTGCACCTAAAGTGGGATGCTGTGTGTTAACACGCAGGGCCCTACAAGGTGGCCTATTTTGTAATGTGTTGGGTATTTAATGCATGAGGGAATAGCGTCACGGCTTGAGGAATGGCACCGAAAGAAAAAGAAATAAATAAAAAGTGGGGCTCTATGGTGTCTCTTAGATGAAAAGGATTAAAGTCTGCTGTTACATTTCAGTCAAGTGCCATTTCACTGGAGGTCTAAAAAGCGATTTTTAAAAAATTCAAATGCTTAGACTGCCTAAACATGATGTGTTGTGCTTGAAGGACGGCTGTCAGCTAATAAACATCCCAGGGCTATTAGTTCATAATTTTGCCACTTACAGTGGGGGAAAAAATGTTTGGATGACACTGCTGATGATGAAATGATAAAAAGGCCGCATGCATAAAAACGCCCTAATAAACATTGCGAGGCGCTAAGAAATTGGAATGTCAGGGCAGGATGGAATACATATTAAACATCATGTCTCACGGCACTTCAAAGCAGCAGGGATGTAGTTACACAGAGGTCACCTATGACAAGTCCTTTAGTCTCCCTGCCTGATGCAGCTCTGTGGGGGCTGCTGCTAACCCAATTTATGTAGACTGTCACCGGGATTTTGCAGCGGTGACTGCTATCACACTGATCTACACTAGCCTCCTGCTGCTCACCAGGAAAAAAAAAGGAGATATTTTCTTGTCATAGTGTTGTCAGATGTCACAGTTGCCAAGGACCTTGCAGTCGACTAATGCCTTTCAAGTTCTCGACCTCATGCCGGGGATGGGGTAAGTCCGGGAGAGGCCACATGCTAAACTTATCAGCAGCGACTGCTAAGAGGCATGAGATTGACTACTGTGATTGCATTTCATATCAAAGGCAGGGCGCCGTTAGAGCGGACTACTTAATACAATGGGGTTAACGACGGGGAATTCACGTGCTATCCGACGGCAATGCATATCTGTCAGATCTGTAAGAGGATAAAGAAGATGGCTAAGGAGATAATGACACAGATATGGATGCAGGAGTGGGTTTATTGTTTTAGCTTGAAATAAAGTGGAAACCGAGGAGTGCTGCATCACACGGTACATAAAAAAAAAGAGGAGTACAAATTTGCCGGCTGCGTTTAAAATCACATACTTGCTTACTATAAAGTAGGTAAGGAACAATACGGTAAGAGAGTGGTATGCCAGAAATCACGGTACTAAGAAATTAGCAGGCAAAAGGTCTGCAGATAAAATACTGTTTCTGGTGAGATTCTGATGTGCGCATCTGATAGACACTGTACTATCCCTTGAGGATAATGGGGGAAGGATTTGTGAATGACAGTGAAGTGACACAACTGATGCTGGTAGGTCACAAAGTAATGACAACATGACAGATGTTGAATGTTTGCTTTTATTCACACTACACCCATTTGTGCTATGTAGAATATATCTTTATTTCAACATATTTAATCTGTAGAAAACACATGCTGCCAAGCATAGCAATAAAAGTAAAGTAGTTGGTCCCACTGTACATTAAGTAATGTATTTGTGTTCTTGCGTTGAAAAAAAGTACAATGTATTTATTGTGTTCATGTTTTGTAATGCACTTCTGCTGCTGTTGAGGTGGGATATGGGTAGGTTAGGGACGGGTTTGTTGGTATGGGTCGGTTTAAAAGTGGGTTAAGGTGTAAGGGATTTGTAAACAGTGTCATTATAAATCATGTAAAAACATGTATACACAATAAGTGACTTGTACCATGTGATTAATTTAAACATCAGTACATAGTAGTTAAGGCCACCTAATATACAAGTAGTTTAATCCAAAAAGTCTGTGTAATGTTTAAAGAGTGTGATTGTTAAACCCATTTTCTTGGTTGCAACTGTAATTGGGCATATTATATTGTATGCGCTTTGATAATCAAATGTAACTATTATTTTAATTATCATAATTTATACAGTGATATAAAAATAAATGCAAAAGATAAATTGATATAAAATGACACATCAAACATTCCTTTTTAAGGATTCGAGTTGGTAAATAAACATTAAGTCAAATAAGCCTCTGTCAGATGTGTAATACGAATGCTTATTTTTAGCTCTTCTATGTAAATGCTTATTTTAGGCGGTCACGTTTGACAGCTATTTCGCCTCTATGGCTAGTGTTTAACTGGTTAAATTGACGGCGTTTCAACAATCTTTGCTCTATATTACATGCATGACGTATGATACAGTACGGGTTTCATTTAAGATGAACAGAATGCATTAATATTCCTACTGTAAACGAAACAGGTGACTACAGAACAGAACTTTCAGACCGAATGCATAGCTCAACATTTGCCACTTAACTAGATCGGCTTGTGGTGCAGAAAAGCTGAAGGATTTTGTGCATCACTTTCGAGTTGTTTACACTAAACCCCTGAGCCAAAGTCAGGCTCAATGGTGTGAACTTGAGAAGGATCACAAGGATGACTGTGGCACAGGCGCGTGGAGTGACAGATGCAGTCATTTACATGGCACCACGTGGATACGGTCCACTGACTACCACTCGCGCGCTCTCCTTTGCCCGTTCTGCCTCTCTCCGCGCGCAATCGGTTTACCTCCACTGAGAAAACAGGAGGCACTTTTCCTTTGCGTTTTCGCTGCCCGACCACAATGAAATCTTGGCAGCTAATTGCAGTCGTGGGAGATGCCCTTCAGGTAAGACACATGAGCGGTGGGGAGAAAGGAAAATGAGCGCGTTGGTTAGAGGAGGAATTTGAACGCGAAATCGTGGGATGTTTTCAGTGCGCCGCCGTTAAATCTTCAGCCGACACGTTTTTCTTCTCTTTCGACTCTCGCTTGAGCCTTATTGCAACATCAAAGGTTAGTGGTGACATCTCAACAGCTTGGCTTGTATTCTTGCATCTTGATGCACGCCTGAGGTTTGTGGCGTTGAGGGACATTTCTCAGGGACTTGAGAGAGACAGGTGCTTTCTGCATGGCATGTGTTTGGGTACAGGCATGCTCCGAGATCTCCCGAGTTAAGGAATGGTCCATATCTCATGCTCTGTCTTTAATGGTCGATGCCTGCACACTGATACCATTTCCAAAGGACTTTGCGAGCCACATCAACCAATTCTTAACGATCGCAAAGTTACGCTTGCTCCGGTTTACCCGCTTGAGATCAATAGGATTTAAATGTTACAGCGTTATTTCCAAGGATTTCGCTGGTTCACCTGCGACTGGAAAGTTCAGGTTATTATAGTGCATCTTCTCACACCGAGATCGATAAATGCATCTGTGCTTGATAGTGGGAGTCAGATAGGAAGGAAAGAGGCTGTGCATTGCAAACGTGCCTGACGTTGAAATATGAAATAGGGTTTCAGAGAAGATGATACAATAACAACACCTTTCAGGTTGTCACTTGGAGACGGACTGATGAATGCTTTCTCACTGCTTTATGCTGTGGGAATAGAGTAGTCTTTCGTGGCCGTGGGAGAAGTCGCTTAGTCACAAACTGACTGTTTTGAGCACCCAACTTCTCAAACGTAGACCTCATTTCATATTGAGAATAAAAAGCTTCATAAAGGTACATTTCATATACAATGTCTAGTAGCGTAGAAGGCATGTGTGGACCTCTTGTAGTGTGTTCTGTTTTCAAAAATGATTTTTTTTTATAGATTAGACTTGTAAAGACCGATAATCGGTGCATTATTTGTTTCCTTCATATTCTCATTATAGTTATTTCAGTTGAATTATGATGACAGGTGTGTAGAGACCCTGGCTTCTGTTTTACGAGAGCGATTGTAACTTCCAGTTTAATCAGGCTCTGGTTTATTTGAAGCAGCCTGGAGAAGAGGTCTTAACCTTTCCTAGGTTAACAACAGAGACACTTGTAATGCTTCGCTCGAGTGGTTTAGCCTGACAATATTCACTGTCACCAATGCATGGCCAGAGAGCTGTCACATTTAAAACCTTTAAAGCGTACTATTAGATGTTGTTTTGTCTCCAGAATAGTGTATTATCTTGCACCGTATCTAAGTTGTACAGTGACTGGCGACTGCAGTGGAAAGCCACTCTTGATCTGTGTTTATGTCCTGGATTTGCTTAAAACAGCCACGTCTGACTATTAAAACAAAGCCCTGTTTTTTATATATATATATATATATATATATATATAGTTAAAATGTCTTAAATAACCTAAAACTAGCTCTTTTTTTAGCTCAGTACACAGCAGTTCATCGTGACAGAGGGGGCATTTTGTGTTTAACTAACACTAATAGCGTAATAAGGTAATTAAGAATCTGCTATTTTCGTTTTGTTAGCTATATAGGCACAAGAGCACGTGAACCTACAATTTTGACTCGTAATTATAATGCTTAATGGCCAGCTGCAATAAAGCAGTGCTCCCTGCACCCTGCTTAGTATATGGCAAAAGACCAATTTTCATTTTGGAGTCAATGGTTAAAATCATGGTTTCCCACAGAGGAATATTATGCAGAAAAAACAACAGCTGAGCCCGTAGATGGTCCTACACAATGCCGATGGGTTTTTTTTTTTAACAACAAATGGAGACTGAATCACTATGGCTATGACACAGTGCCAACAAATGGAAGAAAATGTGCCAAGATCCATGGCACAACAATATGTCAAAACGCTCTGTATGGTTTCTCCATGCCTCAGATGATTTATGGTGTTATTTTCCACACCAAATGAATTTGGCACTAATAGATGAACTTTTAAACGCTTTTCTGAGAAATTCTGTAGCTGTAACACTCTCAGTGTTTTGAACGAGTAGGGGAAAAAAAGGTCCTGATTGGCAGCATTCATTTTGTGTGATTTTTCAATTTATTTTCTGCATTTATATGCCATGAAGCAATAGCTGTATGCCCACTGCATATGCGAAAGACCTTTGTGACAGTCTGGTGAAGGAATTTGGACACTGAATAAAACAGACATACCAGGAAGACGAGATCAAATTTAAAGATCTATTTCCTTCAAATATAGTCTACTTGGACTTGTAATGTCAGACAGTTTTCAGGCAGCTACTAGACGAACATACTTAAAGGAAGGCACATTACATAGCAGTGCAAATTATAAGGCGTGATTAAACGCTGTCAGTCAAAATCTTAACTGGCCGATCAAGGCACTTGGCTCTTTTTGACCAGATAGTATTGAAATAAGGATAAAGCTCCTAACTGCTGTGAATGAAAATGAATTCTATGATTTTTGTCTTGTCTTGCTTTCTGAATCACTTGCTTCACCTGCCAGTTCTTCTTAAACATTACATTAGTCCACAAACTTAAACAAGCATTAGGCCAATTATTCTTTACGTTTTTTTCTCCCCCACCAGGCAACTTTTTTAAGTTAAAGGCTCCTGAAAAATCTAGAGCAATATTTTAGGTGGCAAATGCTGTGTTTGGTGACGTTAGGAATGTAGACAAATTTTTTTCCTTTCGTTGCAGAATAAGACCTTGAAGATGTTCTTTCCCAATTGTAATCTGTTTATTGTGAATTTTCTTAAATCATTTTTTGGTTTCTGTCACATTCCGTTAACATAACATAACTGACTTGCCCGTTTAATTTATTCAACCAATTCGGCACCAGTCATTTGAGCTTGTAGGCTGTTTCACAATGCAAAATTTTATATGGGCCGTGGAAAAATACGGAAGATTATATGAAACAATAGCATGTTATGAGGAGGAAAGACATGGGTTAATCCTTCAAAGAGGGAAGCTCATACATGCAGTATTATTAATTGAACTTTTAATTTTGATACTTTTGTCACATTTTTGTTCTTTATGCTCACATTCATTTCCAGAGAGAACATAACAGATATGTTTTACATTGATAGTGACGGTTGTCATTGACTTGTGCACAATAATGTTTAACCTTCTCTATTATAGCGTAAAGGGTTTTTTTTTTTAAAGCAGTCTGTTTCAGAATGCAGTCTAGACAGCATTCATCGAACCTGGTGTTTTTTTTTTACCAGTGCATGATGGAGATTTAAAAGCACAGACATGTGATGAATCTCATTAATGTGATGTACCAACCAAGAAGCCTAGTGCTGGGTGATAAGCAAGTGATTTATTGTGTAATCCCAGAGGGCGAACTGTAACTGCAGTTTTAAGAAGAAAGTATCCATGTTGGTTGTTTGTTGTCCTGGGTAATTCAGTGCAATCGATACTGCTGCTTGTAGATGGTCTGTGAATGAAGAAGACTAGCAGAATAGGCGGTTAATAGCCTCAGGGAGAGAGATGCTGATTGGCCTGGAGTAGAAAGCAGTTTATTGGAATGTAATGGAGTATGTTGGCCCTCATGGCAATGGATTTCAGGATAATCTGTTTTTAATCCTGACTCTGTTTGCATTGATAAACACGCATTCGTAAATCTTAATTGGCCGTGGATTGTAGCGCTCAAAACCATTAGCGTTCAGCACCTGCATCATCCGCTTAAGACAGAAGCCCCAGTACATAGTATCTCAGTTGTAGATCTCATGCTGGCACAGTTATTTGTGTTGACATTTTTAATGTAATTGAAATAACGTTCACGGTGGGCAGAGCAATGCTGCATCTCTATATTTCTGAGGAGAGGATAAAGGGATGAAGATGTGGCGACACCTTTCAAAGGTGCTTGTTTTTAATGAGTGTTAAGCGAAATCATAGATGGCCAAACAAAACAGTCATTTAATTAGACCTAAGTGGAATTTGCCTGGCGTTGTGCAAGATTATATCTTCCCTGCAGAATCCTATCCCCTTTGGACCATTTGTAATGCCTGTTAAAAAAAATGTATCGCATTATCGCCGTCTTTTCTTTTAGATAATTAAAATAGGCTTTCTGGTTATCCTTTGATAGCACTGGTGGCTACAAAAGGTCCAAATAAATAGCAGCGGTGTAATGTTTGTAGATTAACAGGTTATTAAATACCCAAAAATTGTAATAAGTAGAAACAATAAACTAGTAAGGGAACATCATTACATTGTTATTGAATTAACTGAAATATTTTAAATTTGTAACTTTTTAAAGTTGTATTTTAATTTAGTAATATCAGTTGAAGATTGTTTTGGTTTACACGTAAGGTAAAGAATCTTGCAAAAATAACCTTGGTTTTAATGTAGTAAAAGGGTAATAAGCATGTTTTTCTTGGTGTATTGATTACCATTTTTATAGCAACAGTTTCTACAAATACTATGGTTAATTTATGGTTAGTGTTGAAAAACTATGGTTAAATTTCCACGGTTTAACTATAATGTTTTTTAATTTGTGGTAAAACCCATTTTTTAAGGCGCGCTAATGCTTAGTTAAGCTATCAGGTTCTAAGATGAGCTAGTAGGCTGACTGGCTAATTTGAAGTTACTAAAAAGATAATGAGAAATGTTATTTCTAGCTCATGTGACATTTTGCTAAATATTAATTGTCAAATTGTATGTATAGTTAACATATACCTGATTGTTTATATTGTCACAAAATGTAAACTATATCACACTGTATCACATACTGTAGTATATAACATACACTAGTAAATATCAACTATTTGATTTCTTTGTGTTGTCACAAAAAGTAAACATCATTATCGCCTAGCTCTAATCTGCTAAATGTGACTGTAAAGCATAATAAATATTAACATCAGCATTTACTGTAAAGTTCCCCTGAAACGGTGTTTATTGGGAAAAACGCTATACAAATAAAACTGACTTGAAATGATGCAATGTGATTCTGTAGTATTTTCAGGCACCAGATGGAGTTGCAAATAAACATTTTTTCAGCTTTAAGATCCTGCGGGGTGACCAAATCTTGCCTGACTTCAGAATGAGTCATTGATAAACGCTTTCATCACTGGTAATATTTGTAAATATGTTTGACGTGTTACAATGTACAGATTAGAAATGTGGCTTTACAGGTCAATAGCTCGAGAGCAGTTGCGTGAAGAAAAACACGCCGCAGTAATGACCTTCAGTCTTCGTACGTAACATTCGCTGGCGGGTATTAGCGACACGTTTAACATCACCTTTAATTCGTTTTTTTGTTTTGTATATGATTTCATTGTCTTCGTGCATCTGTCTAGGCTTTTGTATTTGAAGAAGCGTTACTAGTCACGTCAGTCTTCATGGACATCAAGAGCTCGTAGCTGAACGTTGGGCGTTTTGTCCTTAGGTGCTCTGAGGCTGGGGCCTGCTGGTGATGATAACAGTGATAATTCAAAGTGATTTTGCACAGCATGGTTTTGTCAGACCAGTCACCAACACCCCGTGGCACGGCTACACGCTCATGTGTCTTAAATCTGCCAGAGGCTTTACCGTGGTGTGGTACACCAAGCCTTACTCATAGGTCAGATGAGTCATTGTTTTACTTTTACTTTTTCGTTTACACCGCAACGCAATCTGAAGGCTTTTTTGGGAAGCATGATAATGGATTGAGGCTACTCTACTTCTTATTTTAGACGCGAGGCCGATCGCAAGAGGGGCTCTCGAGCTTTGTATTCAGTGGAAGTACAGTGCAATATGTCAGGCTAACTCTGGGCATAGTGCTGAGGCATGCTTTTTTACAGTTTTTTACATAATTAGTTTAGACTCCACTTATTCAACACAGAGGACTGCTCAATTTGTGAAATCACCCTGAGCCGTAGCGAACCATCTCTGAACTCTAGAATCAGCACTCCCTCGGTTCTCATCTACCTGAAAATGTTTTTTTTTTCTCCTTTTTATTATTTCCTTATTTCTACCCCCTCTCCTTTTTAAATGCTGACTTTTCACATGCAGTGTGCCAATTATTTCACGCTGTCTACGCGGCCTCGCATTCTCTCCTTATCGCAAGTGGAAGAAAAGTCTTCAGCCAGTTATCAAAATGCTAATGCGCTTGAAAGGAAACATTAGTCTTCCCCAGTAAAATGTTATTAAATGTGGTCTATTTAATCTTGTAAAAGTGCCGCTATCTCTTCAGGATTTCCAGATGTTTGCGCTTTGCCCGTTCCGTTCGTCTTCATTCCGTTGCAGGGGGTGGTGGATGGAGATCTCGAGGGAAAATTGCCTGTTGTCCTCAGTCTTTTTAAACGAAAGCTCTAAAACAGAAGAATCTTTATGTTAAGCAGTAAAGGAAAGCCAGTAAGTAAGAGGAAAACCAGTTTAGGGTTAGACTGAAAATGCGGTTTCGTGTAGACCGACTAGCGCAAGCAATAAGTAAAGTTTATTTTGTAATATGCGTTCCGTGTAAAGCTGCATTTTCCCTAGTGCAAAACAAACACTCCATCTGTCTGTCATCAGTATTGCTATGACAGCCTGAATATATATAGTTTGCTTTTCCCTCCGTTTGCAGAGGTATAAGCAGTCATAAACCGTTGACGTGCCTTTGTTTGTTGTGTCAAAACAGATGAAAATGTTCCTGCCCATTAAAAGTGCATTGAACAATTGCTTTGGCATATTCTCTTAATGACATTAGTTTCTCATCAGCATGCACTGTACAATAAGTCATTCGAAATCACATTTCCCCTTGGAGTTGGGATTTGGCGCTGCACCAAATGAGGGATTGGGCCCGTGCTGGTAAACGGTGTTAAGATTCTGTCCTGACCTTTGATTAAACCTCTCCTGCGGGCTCTGCCTATGTTGCTGTCAGACAGACGTTTGCAGGATTCACAGGATTATGAGGTATTATGCAGATGGCATTCCTTAAGACAACATACATTTTCTGTTTAAAAAGCACCAGCGAGGTCGGAATCGCTTGGCATTTTTGCCGCTGTGATTGACATTGGGGTGAGAGACGTGTCTTGAAGGGTTCGGGCTGTTGTTGCGTGTTGCTCAACAAAGAGCCTCACGGCCGGCTACTGTAGTTTGTATGTCTGCGAATGCTTTGAGCACCAGATGTTGGCGTTATCCATCACATTGGAGCTTTTCAGCAGGTACTTGGAGATCACAGATGATATCAGGTGGATATTAACTCTAATGTGCTCAGCCATTTCTCCATGAAGCCTTACATTTTCAGGTCCCACTAGACATCATCCCATCTGTTGAAATTGTGCTGTGTGGATTATTATCCAGCAGTTTGACATGAATCAGGTTTTCCTCTAGTGCTCCTGGTCACATGTTCAGAGTTATTTTTATCGTGTTTTTTTCACAGTTTTTTTTTTTTTGGTGACTGAAACACAACAGGTTCCTCCAACCCCAGTGTGGACGGCTGGTAAACCCTTTACGATGAGATTCTTTTTCATCTGAGGTTTTGTGATGTATTCTAAATCTGCTTCTTTGGCTTCGTCCTCATCCACGTTGAGCCTCGCAGGTCGCTCCCGAATCTCTTTGGGTTTGGCGTGCATGGTGAGGTTTTGATGTTTATTTTGCCATGGGCGACGGGAGCCTGTGCCAGAACAGAATTGGCAGTGTATCAGCCAGAATGAATGTTATGCAACCTGTGACAACTCAGAGGACTGTGTTGGTGTGAAATATCAATATGCACAATACAACAGCACATAAAACGCCACATGGCAGTGTAAACAGAAACAAACTGTGTCAGGGAGATAATGTAGATAATCCCGACATCTATGGATGAAAATGGGATTCACAAAGGTGGCCGATCGAGAGATACAACTCTAAAAATCTCGGTTGTGGTGCAGGCTGATCCTTTGGCTTCGACGTGGCTGTATTTCAGGTTTTATGGAATATTTGTTGCGCTTGTCATCATTTTTATGCTGCCTGGTCTTCTCTGCGAGGGGGAAAAAAATGCTCAGAAAAGCCATTGATGTGGATTATAATTTTAATGCCCCACAGATTTCAGTTGTTTATTTTATTATGTTAATGAATATCATAACAAGGGATTTCTAATCCTCACGGCGACCATTCCTGCCTTTTTCGGAGAGAATTTCTGATGAACCTTTTTATCTCTAATACACAGCACGTGGGGCTTCATAACAGCCCGCCGAGACTCCGGCACTCATTTTCTCTCAGGTGAGCCTTTAATTGCATCTTCCTTACTCGGTGACATCTTTCCCATCATGGTGGGCTGCTCTCCTATGCGACTAGGCTCGCACTTACTCAATAAGTGGAACGGTGGCAGCTGTCATTGCATGCCTTATTATTACGGAAAAAGACTTTTTAGTCCTTAAAGATCCACCGACTATCGGCCTCGCTTCGATTTAGCGAACATCGCAGCTGCTAGACATCCTCTTACAGCCATTTCGGCAGACCGTTGGCCCCAGCGTTGGGAATCCACTTCCAGTGGAGGAAAACAGCTCTTAATTGCCCTCCATAAACTGCCTGGCTGCTGCAAAACAAAAATCAATTTTTTGCTCCAGGATGATTTTGGGGTATAATGGCGGGCGTCTGACAGCCAACTTTTGGCTATCTGTATGAAAGGTCACCGTCGACGGACTGCTGTCACGTTGATGCGTCGCGGGGGATGCGCAGGCTGTATGTACTCTAATCTGGGAACATCCCGCTGGGAGGAGCTCTGCTACTGTATCGCTTCCTCTGGTCGCAGCTCAGTGTGCATTCAGAGTTCCTAAATTGAGATTAATAATGTCATCTACGGCTGGAGTTTACGGACAGCGATTTCCGCCCTTCCTCTCCCCACCTTCAAAGTCCAGCAGACACCCATTCGAAGAGATATAGAATGGGCGCAGGGAATATTAATATTCTTTACAGACCACACACATACGCAAGCATCATCAATTTTCCAGACTTGTTTGTATACATTGACTCTTTGACATTCAAACCCGAGGTATCCTCCCCCACCAGCGCGGAATGAGCGGACAGCATGTGTGCGAGAGAGTGCGTGGGCAAAGTGTCATGGCTGCACAGTGCCAAGAACAGCTCCCCACATTGTTAACTGTGTTCACTGTCTGCAGACGTCTGCAATGGCTGTGGAGCTCATGAAGCTCAGGACACTGTCGTGAAGGACGAGCGCAACTTTCATAAGACCTTTCATATCTTTTCATTCATTGTAAAGGAGGGTTGTACAGTTGTGCTGTTTTCTGTTTGTGTAATTATAAATGCAATTTATTCCTGTGATGGCAAAACAGTCATTACTCCAGCATTTAGTGTCATTCTAATATTTATTATGGTCCCACTTTATATTGTGTGGCCTAAACTACTATATATGTACATCAGAAAAGAATTACAATGTATTTATTGCGTTCATATTGCATTGCAGAACACTTCTGCGGTTTAGGTGTGATATGGTAAGGTTAGGGGCAGGATTGGTGGTATGGGTAGGTTTAAGGGTGGATTAAGGTGTAAGGGATGGGTCAACGTCAAATGTACATCATACATGTAAATACAGAAATAAGTGCATTTTTATAGAAGCCATGTTTGTGGAAAATATCGACCTAAGATCTCTGTCTATCTATCTATCTATCTATCTATCTATCTAGATTGCATTCTATGTGCTACATTAGTACGAAACAAACAAGCAACAAACATTCATTCTTAGATTTTCTCAGTGCTTTATCTTTTTGTAGTGATCATAAGCCAGATGCACAACTGCAACTCACTGTGTGCGCTTCTAAAAAAATCTTTTTTTTCCCCCACATCCACTCATTTAAAATATCAACACAATTCTTAGAGGCTTTCATAGTCATGTTCATTAACATGGCATTTAACTGTGGAAGTCAAATCACCTTCATAGACTGAAAAATCCTTGAAATTCTTGGAACATGTGAAACAATGAAATCTTGAGATTTGTGGAGAATAAAAGCTTCCCTCAACACCGCATCAGTGACTTGGCTTATTTCATCCGCGCCTCATTCTCTCCCACTATTTCATTTGTTTCACTTCCAAGGACTTTTGAAATAACATTGCCAATTTGTGGAGCACGGTTTTTCCGGATAATTATAATCCAAATTAGCCTCCACATGATGTGTCAGTGTTTTCCTGAAATTTGGTGGCTATGCTTAAATCTAGTTTTCAGCGGTTAAATATATACAAAAAAAATCCAGGCATTAATGAATATTTTAAGCTTCTCTGTTCTGGTGACTTATTTCATTGTTTCATTAAGTAATTCGGCACACTTTTGGAGGAGTGAGCCAATAGTGATCGGAAGCACAACAAGCCACAGATGCTTGCATGTTGCTGGTATGTTTTCATTTAAGCTTGTATGTATTCAATTAAATCCCAACTCTCTGTATGTGACGACAGCAAAGTTTTAAAAGGAAACCATTTGCTGCCGACTGGCTCGCTGATGGCGATAGCAGCAGTGGTGTATCAGTTGACTAATTGGAGAGGCTGTCCTCGCAGTGTTCTCTGCAGAGCCTGTTGTTTTGCTCATTTGGTGTGACAAATAGCAAGCCTGTGGAGGATGCAAGGCCTGGGTGCTGTTCTGACCTATGACATCTCATTTGTTTCTGATAAATGGCCATTTTCTGGAGGTGCATGGTTCACTTGAGAGGCAATTGCCAGGTATGAGTCGCCTTCTTCGGGTGACATCAGAAAAAGCCATGGCCTTCCAAGACTTGGCCAGAAATTGTTGCTTTACCGGTTGCTCTTGCAACACTATGTCGAGCAGCTTCTGGTGTAATAAATAGATTCGATCATTATGGCAGCTGTATTTGTGTTATTTGTGGGCAATTACTTTAAAAAAAACATGTAAAATGTGTATTTAGATTGGTTTCTTCACATGTGTTTCAGTAGCTTTGGGAAGTTGCAGGCAGTGTTTTTCAAGCTTTTTTGTCTTCTGTTCACTGCCATCATGCCAGAAATGTGAAGGTTTTTGTTCAAAAAGTTTGTAAAGCGATTGTGTTCAGTGAAAGAGGCCCAATATCTTTTCTTACAAAGGAACTAAAGAAAATGACGACGCTAGTCATGATTACCTATTTTTATCTACTGACAGCCCTGATATTTTTAGTTCTAATTTGAGTTTTGTTTAACAAAGCAAAATCTAAAAATTCTGTCATCATTTACTCACACTCATGTTGTTCCACACACCTGTATAGCTTTCACAAAAGAAGAAAGATTTGAAATAACTTGGATAATGCACTGGTCACAGGTTTTCGTAAAGTTACAATTGCGTTATTGTAGACTGAAGTATTCAACAGCACCATAAAATTATTGCAGAAGTATCCATATTACGTTGGATACTTTCAAAGTCTTCTGACATTGTATGTATGTATTTTAAATAAAAATTAAAGTCTTGACATCCACTAAAAATGTCTTTGGCATGTGAGAAGAAACTGTCCAGTATATGGAGAAAACAAACATTATGTAATTATTTAAAAGGGTTACATTGATTATTTTGTAATATTTTGTTATGTTTCTTGAGGTGCACTAAATAAATGGTTGGTTGGTTTTTTGCACGAAAAACAAATAAATATGTGGAAAAATGTGTGGCATGTCCTTTAAAGGGTTCAGGAATTAGCCACTGTGATGATTGGCTAAGCGTAATTTTTTTTGTCATTTCCAGACAAATCATCATAAAATCATTTACTTGCAATGTGATTCAGCAGCATTTAGATCTAGCACCATTTAATTTTTTAATACATTTTTCATGACACTATACCTCGTTTACAAACCAAAATGCTCCACAGTCTCGGCAATCTAATAAACTATCCGCTTATTCCTTATACTGGGATACTTCTGATATCTGAATAAAAATGGGAACGAGCTGTTTAAACCAAACCAAACGTTCTTTTACTCCATTTTGCAATTGACGACAGATTCTGGCGTGAGGACTGTGTCAGAAAGCGAACACGCATCTGTATACTGTATCCAGTGTTTTAAAGTTTTTTGGGAATGCAAAATATTTATACGTTATAAAATGGCAGGAAGAATTGTAATTCTTAACAATATTTAATGAATTTGGTCCCAGGTTCTCAAATTGCCCTGAAATGGTTAACAACTCATTTGATGAGTAGATCAGTTTATACAGTAAATTACATTTCTTAAATAAAAAAGTGTTCTTTTTGAGACTTGAAAGTCTGAGTACCTTTTACTGAAAGTGAAAAATCCACCTGAACATTAATTCAGAACAACTTCTCAGGTTTAGGACCAACATGAAAGTAAATGCTATTAAATAAAGGCAGAATTTTGGATAATGTAGGATACACAGACCAGTGGTTTAAGGCATAGTAAACAGTTGTCTTTTGCGCCACTATTGTGTCCTCCGACTAGCGAATGTCTCATGGTACAGAGCAGGCAAATGACTCCAGGGTCATGAATGAAGAAGACACCGGTATTAAACCTTACACTTGGCTCTTTAAACCTGGCAGGGGCAGCGGTTGCTGTTTATGTAAATGTTTTCCTCATATAAAGGAGGCCATCCGTTGTCTGCCGTCTGGGGCTGAGCATGTATGTGTGGAGATAAGGATGCTTCGGGTGGACTCGTCTGAGCCAGAGAGAGAGGGAGAGAGAAACTGCTTGTTGGAAGATAAACAGGGCTAATTAGAATATGCATTTGTTCAGTAATTCTGTCCATAATTGAGATATTTTAATCTTTGAACATGCCAGCTATTTAGAAAAGTCAGCCGTGGCTTCCCGCGTCGATCTGAAACATACTGTGTAAACGCAGCTTTTCAGACACGCTGGCAACGCACCAACAGGACAAGGAAAACACTTTTTTGGATTAGCACCCCTCTCCACTAACAACACAACTACACAGCGTTTGCAGCAAATCATTTAGACACAAGCACCCTTTGTCCAAAAAGTGGAGGCAATCCACTTTTTTTCCATTTTTTTTTTTGATGGGCCTTGTTCCCTGTATGTTTGGATATGATTGCATGGCAATAAATTTGAACAGGCCGTGGTTTTACAGGGATACAGCAGCTCCCCGGTGTAATCACCCCCCTAATCTACAGAACAAACTCCAGCGCGGCTCTATAAGTCGATAGCACTTCAGGCAGGGGAACAGGAAGTCTCCTGCCGCTCCGCTGAGAGATAAAGGCACCGATAGGAGACACGCGGTACAGTGCAGCCATTGTGTTAGATCAAGATGTGCCTCCTGAACTGATGGGTGCTGTGAATTCTGATTCCACCTCTCTGCCGTCTCAGGACGAGATATGTAGATGGCCTATAGAGAGACACCGGTGACTAAATGAATATGAAAATGAGCTCTGGGAATGGATTGCTATTCAGCTGTCTTTCAAGTCTCTGGTGGTGGACGGGGCTGTTGCTGGCCATGTTTTTGAATCACGAGAATAAAGGTGAAAATGACTTTGCGTGTGTATGTATACATTATTCGAAGCCATTTGTATGCACCTTTAGCTCTTTTTATATTTATGTATTGCAGATAGGCTTTAAAATGTTTTAAAAATGGGTTTACATTTTTATGATAACAGCTTAAAAATGAAACATCTTCAGATATAATTTTATGCAGAGAGCCACTTTGAATATTTCATATTTTATTGGGGAAAACAAGGAAAATGTTGGTAAATATTGTGGTTTCCAGGAAAAAAACATTTTAGCCATTAGGTGACACTAAAATATTACAATACAAAATAAGAACTAAACATAAAATTTTACAAATAATAGTCAGAATTTGTAATGTAAATGTAGAAATACATATGTATGTAGATATGTAGGAAATATTGCGTTTATTAATTTATTTTCAGTAAATGAGAAATACAGTTTTTATTGTGCAGTTTATTTACAATATTCAAATATTTTTTTTTTATAAAATACCCGTTGCAACAACAAAATAGTAATTAAAAAAATAACCAGGGAAAACATAAAGATATTATTCTTTGTTGTATTAGTACTATTGTAATAATATTTGTTGTAATAGTAACAAGTTTTCCGCTTACATATCTCTCTGGTGTTCCTCTATGAACTGATGTTATTGGCGACTTAAGAAATCAAAGCATCTTGTTTCTGTGTATTCTGACATTAAAAGCATGTAATGTAATTATAAAGGGATGCATAATATGAATGGGAGCATCAGGAATGTAACATGAAGTCTATTTTTAGATATTGTTTCGTACCCAGCATGTACCTTTTAACATACGCCTGTCGCCCTGAAGGAGACATCAGAGAACGGCTCCCTCCTTTCCATTTGCTCTGCTTAATGCAATACGTGTTAGGCATCAGTATTCGGTTTTTGGCATGTACAGCTCGCTCTCGTGATCCTCTGTAATAGAGGGGGTTTGTGGCACCGCTAAGCATGCTGGATGCGGCAGTTTTCATAAATAAGCTGCGTGCTGTTTAAAGAGCAGCTCTAGGTTGCTTTGCCTCTCATTACCGCTCACGTTTTAAATGGGGTTTAGGATGAAATTCTGTCTGCTTAACCCCAACAAAATTACGAACACTTTACTAGAAAGACGTCAGGGAGATAAAACGGTCCTTGGGAAATGGCAAGCAATTAAAAGTATATTAGCTGTTCAAGGCCAAAAATAATTAAAGCTCTCAGACCATTGTGTTTTAGAAAATAGCTGCAAGCAGCAATCATAAGAGGTGCACACCGAGTCAAAAGTCACCGCATACATGAAATGTTCAGTCGCGGCCCGGCTACAGTACAGCCAAAAATAAGCAGCCATCAAAGCTTCCCTTTTGATTCGGTGCTTCTCATTTTCTGAGTAATGCCATTTTTTTCCACTGTGCTTCACGCAAGCGTATCACATTACAGCATTTAGAAATGAGATTGGATCTGCGTATTTAATCACACCAATGCAATTAGTTGGTAGGAACAGAACGAACGGAATTGGAACGAGTCAAACCCTCACCCCCCATCCCCACCGTTGCTGGATATATGGATCTGGGTGCGCAGAGACCCCCAGACAACATCATATTGCAGGCAGCAGGACTTCCATACAAAGGAAAAAAAGTGATATTGTAGTGAAATTAAAGGATCTTTCCTGGGTATTGCGCGGTCCAACAAACACGACCTCAGAGCTGACGGTCTGAAGATGGGCTGCGGCGGTTTAAACTCGCATACGTTCACGCGGTGGCCTTGTGTCAGCCGGTGACTGTGGTCCATCACGCTTCTAGACAAATCTCTGTGGGCTCGATGTGCTCAAAGGCAGTTCTTTCCACTTTAACAGGATTTGCACAGATGAGACGAGTGCTCACCAAGCACCACAGAAACATTATATGCCCCCTCCGGGATACCGGATAGATGCAACTTTTATCTCTTTTCTAATCATATCCTCGCCGTTGTTTGTTTGTCATTGCCGTGTTGTGTCATTGAGGGTGGTTAATATTAAATGAGAAATTAGATTTTATAACTCTTAAAGATACCATCGTTGAGATTCACTTTAATGTCACGTTTTAGGAAATATGCAGCGCTTGATTGATAAACACGTATTTATTTGTTCATTAAGATTGGTGAGAAGCTTCTGATAAGTAGCAAAATACTGAAAATAGTGACAGGTGTTAGTATTTATCCGAGTGTGATGGGTTATTGAAAATACTGTATGGTGGTGATGTGGTTTTTAAATGGATTGAATGGAGGCAGATACAAGTTTGCATTTGATGGTACAGGGTAAGGGGTGGGTTTAAGCAGATTTAATAATTTGGAGAAATCCAGCAAACATCAGCAGAGATGTCATTTCACTGGACTATCGAATTATGACATTTTAATAAAAAATTGCGAGCTCAAAAACTATGCATATGCATGGATGAATTGTTCATGGAAAGGTCAGTAACGTGCATTTAGAAAATTTGGGGTCAATTTTTAGGTCAGTTTGTGTAGCAGCCGTCTTGATAATGCAGCTATTTTTAATACCATTAGGCTACTGTCAGATTTTATTTTGAATACTGTTGAAACATGATCTTGACAATTTTATGATTTTATAATATGTTGCATCTCAGTGATAAAATCTAACTCAAATCTTACTGAAAACTTTTTTTTTTCGGGTGCAATTAATTATGCATGTAAGCCTACATGAAAAAAAAGAGTAAAAGGTGGGATTTTCAGTTCTCTAGGTACTGTACTGAGCATTGTAATTCTTCCCATTCATGTTTTTGATCTTCCACCTTACACTGTCTATGATATATTTTATCGATCGGTGATGTCATAATGTGCTGGACTAGCGTGAGGGTCTCGACTCAGTGATGAGTTCATTACAGGTTAGTCTCTGCACGGCTCGTGTGGATTTTAAATGACGGCTCTCTGTGTTCGCCTTTTCTGATGATTTGCATCTTGTGAGTTTCATCTTGGTTCATAAATGACAGTGTTTTTCAAAAAAGCATCATATCATCATGCAAATGGACTTGACAACCAGTGATGAGCATTCATTTTCTTTTTATGTAAAAAGAGCAGCTTTGAAATTTCGATAACTTCACAGGAAAAAAATGTGATAGGAGCTTAGATAGGAGGAGGATGGCTAGATGGTGACAGAATATTCCATCTAAAGCAAGGTGCAACTGTATATGTAGCATTTAAAACGTTGGAAACCGTTAATACTTTTATTCAAGAAGGATGCAATAAATTGATAAAAAATGACAGTGAAGATGTTTGCACAACATTTATGTATCAAATAAATGCTGCTCCATTAAACTCTCTAATCATCAAAGAACCCTAAAAGATTAGATAGATAGATAGATAGATAGATAGATAGATAGATAAAGTCATAGTTTCCATGTCAATGTCGGCATATTAGAATGATTTCTGAAGGATCACGTGACAAGACTAGAGTAACAATGCTGAAAATGATATCACAGGAATAAACCAAAATAAATATAATGCTATTCTTTTCTACTTTATTCTGCACACTCTGCACACAATCTTGATATTTTCATCTGTGATTTTTTTTTTGATTGTCACGTGTGTTCTGGTAGTTTTGTGCAAACACAAAACATATGGACAACTTTGGATGATTTTTTTTGGGCCAAGATACTAAAATTAGATCCTTTCCCGTCCGATTTTCTTTTTCTTATTCTCCCTGTAATCATCAAAGTTTCATGCTGGCAGAGTATAAAAGAATTAAGCTTCTTGGGTAACATACTGATGAGGCCTTTTTCTGAAGCTTGAAGACGATTTGAATATTTGAGTATTTTTCAGTGTTCAGAGGAGGAGAATCGATTCATTAATGAGGTATTATTTGAGCGTTCCTATTTTCAGCAACACAGCCGAGTGTTTAGTATTCAGACAATCAGGGACATTCTTACAGGCTTGAGGTGCTTCCTTCCTCCTCGGTGAAGGATCAGATAAATGAATAGCGCAGAAAATGTAAATATATGCATCTCGAATAGAGAACCTTGAGGAAAATGAGCGCAGCGGTCATCACACCGTGCGTTTCACTGCTAACTTTACAGCTGCAGACTCGACTTAAACAACCCTGAATGAAAGGACACGAGCGCATGCTTTTGCCCCAGGGCAGGACGCTTCGCGTGGATGGGGTGTCTCGCTTGGCTCGAGAACGCTGAAATTACAACGGCTGCAATTTCAACAACCCTGGGTGAAAAAACAATCGTCGCATGTATACCGAGTGAGAAATCTGAGTGGCTGATAAAAGGAACAATTTGCTCTGTCATTTTGAAATCCCAAGGAGGGAAGGCTTTTGTGACAAAGTGTATAGGCAGTGTGTGAGAATACCAGTCCATCTCTGAGTCTGTCAGCCACGCTGTCTCCACGGGAGTGTGATGACTATGCTAGGGGAAGGCTAACCTTTGCGAGTTCTGTGCTGTTCTGGAGAGAAGTCAAAGAACTGACACCTTCCGGAGGGGGAGGGTGTGTGTCAGTGTGCACGTGTGTGTGTGTGTGTGTGTGTGTGTGTGTTTTCGAAAGGGGCGTTTTTGCATTTTCTTGAATCTAATAGGTTCGGGCACACTTTGACAGCAAGTTAATTCCAACCAATACATTATTTAATGAAGCTACACATGGTAAAGTAGGTCAAAGGGGGGAAATAAACAGCCAAAAATAAAGGTATAATTTGAGAGATACTTATAAAGCAAGAAGGATCACAATGCACTTTTAAAAATAAAGGAGCCATTGCAGGGTTTTGCATTGATGCCATTAAAAGAACCATTTAGTTTAGTTTTGTGTGAAGAACAAAAATAAGACCATTTTCTTCTATGAAGAACCTTTTGTGCAATAGAAAGTTATAGATGTTTAATGTTCCTACCATAGATATCTATAAAGAGTCTCAAGAGGGTCTCATTAATAAATAATTGCTTTTTGCTTTTGTCCCCAGACAAATTTCTTACCTCAAGTCTTTGCTGAATTCATAATAGATATGTATACCCAAAGTAGGTCTATAATGGACTAATAGTTTTTAGTGTTTTGCAGTTTCAGATAATTCCAAGTTTGCTGTTCTTCTTCTAAAGTTAAACACAGTAAATCATTTTAATAGAGGCCAATATCATGCAGTTTAGCAGAATTTTATTCAGAACTTATCCCAGATTGATATGTATTATTATTATTAAGTTAGTTATTGCGTGCATATTTTGTTTCCTTCATGTAATTTTCGCTTTTGTATTTCTTCTTATCATTTTATTATTTTTTGTGATATATTGTTATAAAATTGATTCCATTATATTATTTGCTTATTTATTTTTGCATATTTCATCCTAAATAAATAAACAGCGTATACAGTATCAACACCATTCTGTGACAACAATTGCACACAGACGGCTTATATACGAGCACATACGTCGTGATCGAGACCCAATGTGCCTACAGTAACTTTCATGCATTAATGAACCTTTTATGTCTTTTTACATGACTGTTTAACCATGACGGACGCAGCTTTTCCAGAAAATGAGATATTAGCCATTGACAGACCATGTATTAGTGTGACACTGTGGGGTCTTTCAGAGGACCCGGTGTTCGTCATGGTCATTCACTGCTTCTGAGGAAGCCTTTTGTGTGCCAGCGTGGAGAGCTGGGCATCAGCAGACACTGCGCTCTCCATGCCTGCTGCATGACTGCGGGCCGCTTCTTTGTGCCTGGAAACATGGTGCTGGGGTGGGTACCTGAACCGCTGCCAGTTTCGACTCCTCTGCTGGCTCCTCAGACATCTCCACCATCTGCTGGAGGGGATGTACAAATTGGACATTGGCAGAAACATCAAGGGGGTACCAACCTGACCCAAAGTCGCATGCAAAATGACATGCTTTTTTTGCCCTATGCATCACCAGTGGCTTTTTTGATATTTTTTTCATTTATCTAACTAACATATTGAACTAATCTTCAAACACAAAGCAATATCAGCATTGCATCCAAGGTCTATGCACACTGAAATGATTTTGAAGAGTTCACTTGACAGTTGATGATACACAGTATGGCAAGATCTGTGTAAATGTTCTTTAAAAATGTCTACTTTTGTGGAGGAAAATAATAACCGCGTAGAGGTTTGGAATGACACGAGTCTGAGTAAATGATGACAGAATGTTCACTTTTGAGCGAACGATTCCGTTACACCGTTGCTATGACAGTTGCTTCCACCTTTTAACGGTTGTTTCACGGCCATTACAGCTTCACCGGTGACTGTCGCCGTTGTCTTCTGCTTGTCCCGTTTCTGTGACTTTTATTTGTTCTGCCTTGGTTATCTTTTTTTAATCTCCCCTGTCACTTTTATCCCTGTGGAGAAGTGAGCAGGTTTCTAGATAAAGGGAATGTTTCGTTTTTCAGATGAGGACGGCGAAAAGAACCCCTCTGCATTGTGATGCATATCACAGATGCGTTCGAGGCGTGATTTGTGTTCAGATGCCGTTGTGCGCTTATTGCTTGTGGCTTAAAATGCATTATTTAGTTCTTCAAAACTCACGCCGCCTGAGCGTTCGTGTTCAAATCGACATTTAAACCTTCAGCAGACTCTATAGCCATCGGTTTCGTTATACGGCAGACTTTAAAAGGGTATTTCAACTAAAAATGAAATGTGTCTTTATTTAATAACCCTCATGTCAGTACAGACAGGTGTGAAATGAGATATTTTGCAGAATGCTCAAGCTCTCCATACAGTTAGAGTGGATTAGGACCAGATATGCTGTTTTTCGTATGGAAAGGGAAAATTCATACAAGTATGGAATAATATGAAGGTGAACAAATGATGACAGAATTTTCCTTTTTGGCTGAACTATTCCTTTTAATGATGCTTAACAGGCTTGCTAAATATGCAAATGTTTTGAGGTACAGTGTGTGTTTGCGTTTTTTCTTTTTTTTTATAGTTCTTTTAGCTATTTTGGAGACTGCGAGAGAATGTTTAGTTCAGATATGTAGCAGAATTATTCCCTATTCCCTGTCTTTTCGACAAAGACTGTTCTGTGTGTCTCGACTATAACACGATATCCTTGAAAACAATAACCGTCAGCTTGTTTCTCATTCGTCCTGTCCTTCTCCCAGATGATCCGCAGTCTGCTTTGTTAATGACGGCAGTGCACTCTGGGTTTGAGACTTTAATGTGTCATTTTGATGATAAAGGTGGTTAAACAATCATCAGTTATTTCATTTGAAGCAAAGCCGATGAGCAAACACAGGGCGTTTTCTCATTATGTGATATGAATTGACTGAGAGCTGAGAGGAGGTGTGGAGCAGCCGAGGGTAGTGCTTTCTTTGTTATCACTGCCATCTCCTGGTCCGTAGTGATCACTTTTGGGGCTGAGCCTCTCTCCTTTGTCCTTCCTAAGACTAAGCTGAAAGGAGAGAAACGGAAAACACTGCAGGAAGACCGGGATTCCAGATGCAGCGCTGACAAATGTGCAGTTTGGGCAATTTTGCTACATTTTCTGGGTTGCCCGAAGAGCACGGCAACCCAGCTGCTAACAGAAAAAGTACCGCGATAATATTACGGCTTTCATGATTATTCTCATTTTGCTAGTTGACATGAAACACTTTTGAAAAATCAACATGTCCTGCGGTATTTTCAACAGCATTTAGCTAATTAGTTTGTAATTATGCATGCAGTTTTAATGACCTTATATTAATTGAGAGACTGCATGGAATAGTTTTAAACATTCGTTTGTCACACTGCAGGGCCGTTTGAATTGAACTACAGAAGGCAAAATGTGATTAAAAATAATGAGAAACCTAAAAGGAACAGTGACCAGTTACTGGACCTACGATAGTCTCTTTCTCTTGTCCTTTCATGTAAATTTGAACCTAAAAATGTGACATTGAGTCATACTGCTCGAATTCCCTATAAAATGCAAACTGAAACAGTCATGTCACACTCGCTTATAGTTTCTGTCAGTCTGTGGGCGAAGCATCGGTTTCAGGGTGTTTTGCAGGAATTTTGGCTGGTATGTGAACATTTCAAATGAACTCAGACCATCTGAGATGTCCGCAGTGCCAGCATGGTTTGTTTATAATGTGCTGTGAACGCATAGCACTCCGGGTTCACTTTATTTTTACTTTTGAAATATTCTAAATATGTTACACGAAGCTCATGACACACAGTTTGTGCCTAGAGAAATATAAATCAAATGCAACTGAAGTCATGCGATCTGTGACTAGTTGACACTGAGCCGATGCGGGGCCAACAAACTGACTAATGGCAGAAGAAATCATCTAGTCAGTGCAAGCTCTCTGCCATTCCATCATTTTTGGTTATTTAGCATGATGTTACTTTGTTAATGTACAATGTCATTCGATGAGTACGATAGTCGTTCAGTCACTATAACAATGTAGGATGGTTACTCCCACTGTTCAGATAAATTCATCTAGTTTACCATTCCAAAAATATGAAATTTATCAATTCAACCACATAGTATAGTGATGTCAGTCATTCAGTCAATGTACCGTGTTTCTACCATAGTTTAATTTTGAACGGCAATATAAAAATATAGCAAGGTGCTACCACATTTACTGGAAATAGCATGTAACGTGATATAGTGGTCATTCAAACATTTACAAAAATTTAATGTGGTTGCTGCCACCGTTTTTGCACCATGCACATACCGAACATGTTAAAATTTCCCAAACTTACCAAACCAAAGTGTAAAAACACACACCGGCTTGCCATCTCATCTAACTACCATTTTTTTTTTACTTTCACAATAAATAAGTAAATTGTATTAAAATACCATTGAATACCAGGAATACTGTAGTTGTGTATGACTTAAAAATATAGCAAGGTATGTATTTTTTTACTTTTACAGTAGTAATGTATTGTACATTTCCATCTAAGTAAATGCCATGGTATCACAGTTTTTTGGACACTAACAATAGTAATATGATGTAAATGTAACATAAATACCATGCTACATAAATTTGGAAGCCATTCACATAAAAAGAACCATTGCACTACCATACATTTTGGACATTACTATGGTATTATTGACACTGTCTTAAAGCATGAATTACACTTTAAAAATTGACATCTGAAAAATCTTTTCACAAAAGGTTCTTCAGGTTTTAAAAAGTTATAGATGGTTCTTCAAAGAGTCTTTAACTGAATGCACCTTTTAAGAACTTTTATTTTTTATGACTGTTCCTAAATAATATGGGTACTTATTTCACAATGCACACTATACTAATAATTCACTTGTTATCTGTATTATTTGTCATTTTCTGAGTGTCATGAACTAGTGGGCCTTGATTAATGATGCTATATTCATTTCTGACAATCGGTTACAAACCCGACCAGGTTCATATTCAAACCGAAATCGGTATATATAGGAAGTCCCTTGGCCACACAGAGTTATTATCGACGTGTTTGGGTTGGAATTGTGTGGAATGTTTTGTGATCCAGTGAGTCTTAATAGCTGCGAGCAAACAAAGCAGCTCTGTTGTAGTCATCAGCGCTGCGTCTTCAAAACACTCCACTCCATCTGTTGTCAACAAGTTGATTAATTAAAAGGAAAACATTCTGTTTTATGCAAATCAGTCAACAAATCAGTCACATGTCATCCATATGCATTTTAGCCTCCAAGTCTGTGCGCCCCTCCCGCCGTTGCTGGAGGAGTTATTGACACTAACCCTTCGGGCGCACAATGTCAGCTCTCCTCCAACCACGTGTTTGATTCCAACATTGAAATTGTGGGCACGGAGAGCATCAAAGCTGCCCTCTCCTGTATTTGCATAGTGTTTAAGCTGATTCGAATCGCAAGGACAGAGCGGTAAAATGCGGTGAAATTACTGCTTGCTGACTTGAAGTGGAAAGCATGTCAGGATGTTAATGGCGTGGTGTGTAATGCGGCGACAATTGATATTCCAGCACGCTCAGGCAGGTTAAACGTGTTAACAGCCGAGCTCCTGCTGCCTGAGCTGTTTGCAATAACATCGCTTACAAACATGTGTTCATTAGTAGCACCGGGGTCAGAAAGGTCCTCGTCGGATTCCAGCAGTGGAATAAAAGTGGCAGGAATGCAGCTACCCTATTATAAATTGCCCCTGTGTTGTTTTAATTTAACTATTTAGTCGTTTGCTTAGAAATGCCACCAAAAACTCATTTAAAACACACACACACACACACAGCAGCTTTTTGCTAGTGTGAGAAAGATATTCCGGTTGACTAATGCCCACCTGCCTCTTTCAGGAACCCAAAGCTGAGAGTAGCAGCTGCTTAAATAAGGACGTCAGCACTGCGAGTAAAAGATGGATGCTGTACCTTTGTGTGTTCATTTCCTTTAATCTCCGCGGCTTGCCGCTGTGGATTAAAAACCAGGAGGACTGGAAGTGCTTGATAGACTGTAGACCTCCCAAAGCCTGACAGGGAAGAGTGTTTGGCAGAAATTCGTTGAAATCTTGCCCAAAGCGCAACTGTAGCCTGGGAAGTAGAATAGCAAATGAGAAGCCATAAAGATTGTTGATGTTTTTCGTGTGTAGTAATGGAAATAATGTGTGTAAGAGTTTGCATCTGATGTATCGAAAACGCAGCAGTCGCACAGATCCAGATTGAATTCCACATTCTCTTTGTGTGTGTGTGTGTGTGTGTGTGTGTGTGTGTGTGTGTGTGTGTGTGTGTGTGTTGTAGCAGCCTCTGCTGTGGATTTTATTATTTTCATTTTCCATGGTGGTGGTAGTGGTGGTGTTAAATTGCGTTACTATCTTCAAGGCAATAAAGGAGCGAGCGCTCTTGAATCCTGACAGGATTTACTTGGAAGGGACGAGGGGATGTAAATTGAGAGATAGTTATTGGCGCAGAAAATCTTCTGCTCAGCCAAGATGGCGTAAACGTGATGGAGAGCTGCGAGTCTCAGAGCTCAGCCCGGGATCAAAAGTGATGTGAAGACATGCCAATATTGACAATGTTGACTGGTTAACATTTTAGCCCACAGAGATTTAATTCGTCTTTAAACTGACAAGAGAGATTGAGTGGAAAGCGAGCTGTGTCGTAATGCCACCTTCTTTTACCAGAAGTCAACTCTTGGTGGCTGACTATAGTTTGGTAAACACTATCAAGGGAGAAAAAACCAGAGACTTTGCATATTCCTATATTTAAAGAGACAGTACACCTGAAAATTAAAGGTCTGCAATAATTTTCTCACCCTTATGTTGTTCCAGACCGATATGAGTTTCTTCTGTTGAAAACGAGATATATAGTTTTTTTTTCATACATTGAAAGCATATATTGCAGCAATTTCATTGAATAATACACACATTTAATCCATTTCCCACATGAAGCTATTAAAGTTCTTTAGAAGACTTGTATATATTCATATACATGATAGTTTTATGATAATTCAATAGCCTTTTTTTTGTCCTTGACCAGTCTGGTTTCACTTCCCTTGTATAAAAAAGGGCAGCTTTATCATTTTACTTTTCACTAAAAGCCAAGTGGATTTTGAACGACGTGAATATGACTTTTGTGTGAATGTCCTTGTTTGTGTCCAGAAAAACTGATTCCTGTCTCAAAGCGACATGGATGTTGGCCCTTGTATTGACGCCATTGTCAGACAGCCATTGTTTTCAAGGTCATGTACAAGCATGTTCGCCCTATCAAACACTGTATTATAAATGTTAAGACAATTAGAAGGAGGCTGTGTAATTAATTAATTATCTAATTAATGTCGCTACAAAGGTAATTAAATGATAAAGACCCGTTTTTGACACTCAGGTTATGCTTTGTCACTGTAGATAAGCTGCTCCATTGTTTTTGTCTGCAGTGAGGTGGATGGCAGCGATGTTATTTAGTATATCATAACAGACGTGCACAACAGAAATGATATGTAAGCACCATATGTACAAAATCTGAAATAGCTGGGAAATTCCACCGCACAGTTGTGCAGAGCTGGTGCATGTGGGCATTATGGGAGCACAGCGCACCTCTGACAGATTCATCTTAGTGCTGGTTGAGAGGCACTAGGGGGAACTGCATGAAAAGTGATTATGCTGATGTAGCTTGGAGCTCCATATTTCATATCCTGCAGATCAATAAGACACGAGGCAATATGTTTCTCTGAAAATGTGGCCTTGGAGCCCGCATGGGGTCTGCTGACCACACTGACCTGCAAACATGACTGGATGAGAACACAAGGACCTGAGTGAGTGTGATATGCCTGATAACATGGAGCAATTTATGCCATTTTTAGCTTCAAGCGTGGTTTTATTTTCATTTTTTTTGTGTTTGAACACCATTTTAAAACACTTTCATGTAGTTCATGTTTAAAAGGATTTAGCTGTTGACCTCCGACACTGGCATCCATTACATTAATCAATAGCGAGTGGATAAGCCAGTCACTTTCACTTGGTGTTGAATGCTCTCAGAATATCAGTTACAGGGTTTAGGTTTTCAAAACACTGCAGTCTACTCTCTTGCTGTTTGTGATCTCTACATAGTGTGGGTTGCACTGAAGGGTAACACTGCTGCTGTGATCTGTACTTGACCTGCACGGTTTGTTCTGAAAAAAATGATTTGAGATATCTGTAAATAACCAGTGCTGGTAGTTTTTATAGAGGGGAAAAAAAACAAAACAAAACTGTTACTGTACAGAAAAGTGTATGTCTCGCTCTTTATTTATCGGATGGATGGATGGATAGATGGATGGATTTGATTGGCCCATCGATTTACAGTATGTGAACCATATGACTAACAATTAATCATTTGTATTCATTACATTTTATTTAATATTTATTCTTATTCATGTGTGTGTGTGTGTGTGTGTGTTTAAAGTGACAACAGACAAACGGTTGTTTTTTTCATGTTTTTATTCATCCATATAATTAAACAGATTTTGTGAATTCCCTGTTCAACTTTGTCTGATGAATGGATAGTTCAGTACATTAAGTGAATGGATGGATAGATTAATTCAATTCTTTTTAATCCTTCATTTGCAGTATGTGAATCCGTATGGTTAATCATACTTTTCATAAATTGTTAATTGAATTTGATTTATTGTTCATTAAGTTACAAGGATGGATGGATCGATGGATAGTCAGACAGATAGATAGATAGATAGATAGATAGATAGATAGATAGATCTAATTGATGAAACAGGCTAGACATAATTCTGAAGTGTCGAATTTTTAAATTTCTCAGTCCTCAGGTGTGGGGTTGCACGCAGTTCTTAAACAAACCATTAGCATCAGACTCACTCTCAGCCTGTGATAAGATTTCGTAGAACCCCGGCAGATAAGCAAATGATGTGAGGAAGTTCTTCACAACAGGTGGATTAAGTGGAGAGAGGGGATGAAGAAGGGATGATGCAGGATAAGTAGTGCGGAAGGAGATGAAAGAGGCCCATTTGAAGTGTCAGCGAGACATCAGAGCAGACCTGGGAGAATTGTTAAACTGCCTTTATTTTACCAAGAGATCACCCCCCTCTCTCTGTGGGGGGAAGAGAGGGAAAGAGAATCTACCAGGAGCACCGGTTGATGAGCAGAGTGTGTTTGAGAGGAAGGAAGTGCTGAAGAAAGAGAGGGAGCGAGTCGAGCGACACTGTTGTCTTTGAAGTCGAGAGCTCGACTTCAAGGTGGTACGGAGTGAATCCTGATGGTGTCAGTGCCACTCTGGGTAAAGCAAAAAGAGGGCAGCCCAGTTATTTATTTACAGTCTTTTTTGCATTTCTATAGCTGCTTCTCCACAGATGCCAAAAGGGATTATGCTAATGGAGCACAGTCCATTAGAATAGAGGAAGTCTTGGTAGTTAGCCGAGAAAAAGAGCGCGCGAGAGAGGCTGTTTTTAGCAGTCTGCTCAGTGGCAGAGAGCTTCGCTATCAGCATGACTCTCCGTAGCTCTATACACCATCAGATGGCACTATAGGATAAATTTGAGAGCGGCTCCTGCAGCTCTCTGCATGAGGACAGAGAGGGAGCCAGCACTGTGGAGAAACCGACAAGAACAGATGAATGATAAACCCATAAGCTCTCTGCAGCAAAAAAATCTTGTCAGAAGAAGGCGTTCGCTTGTTCATGCGCTTTTGATCCGACGAGGTCTTGCCTCATGGATTACACTCTCTCTTTAGGGAAAGCCTGTATTTACGTCATGCGGTGCAGTCGTTTCATAAAGCGAGGAAATGTAGCAGTCTGAAATTGTTGTGTAAGATGTTGCAAAACTGAGTTAGGAAATTCTCAGGCTGTTCTTTCGTCGGACTCAAGCATGCAGCTGGTTTAGTGTCAGTGTGCTTATTTAAACAGCGACTAAGATATTTCTTTAATATATATATATATTTTTTTCTTATATTATATTGGCTTATAGGTAAGAAGGAAATTAGATCAGATGAATATTTGATCTCAAACAAAGTGAGCTGCTCATGCTTAAGGTATTTTTGTTATTGTCTTCACTTTTTTTGTACAAACAATGAGACAGAATCCCACTTATCAGTTGTTGTGAAGACCATTCCAAAATTCACTGCAAAATTCACTGCATTTGTTTTCGTATTATTTTTGTACATAGAAGATTGCAACGTTAGCTCAGCATGCTAACACCAAACGACTGAAATTAATTGTGCGCTGATTTTGTTGAAGTTGCTGTCTATATACTGTAAATTGTTATATATATATATATATATATATATATATATATATATATATATATATATATATATATATATATATATATATATATATATATCAGTAACTTCTGAGGTTCAGTGACCATTAGTATGCCATCTTCATAGACAGTGAGGCCAGTCATTAGGTTTTTGAACAGATAATCTCAGTAATTAGATATGTAGATGATTTACTTGTGACCGTGTCAGTGTGAACTTGCCCTCGCTCGAATGAAATGCTCTCTCAGTGTGTTCTGCTCTTTGGCTGCTTTTAGCCTGCGCTATCCTCGTTTTACACCCACAAATGCACATTTAGGCCATAAATCCACTCCATCTATACATAATGCAGGAGCTGCAACTCTGCGCAAGAGGCCTGTGAGAGGAGCTCTCGTCTGAGGCAGATCCTCAGCTCCAACCTGTGCAGCAGGCACGCACTCTTTTTAGCTCACTCCCTTCTGAAAGTGAGACATGAGGTACAGACAAATTCACATCACATACTAGCCTCTAGAATGATCATACCTTTCACACCAGTTATTTTCAGCAGCAGACTGTGTCTGTGCTGGTTTTGACCTTACCTTCCCGGAGTACCAGTGCTTTGCTATTTAGTAGCTTTACTTGAAATCAGGATTGTAGCAGCCATTAAAACAATTTTTAGCTTTTTTTTCCTCACATGCTTTTTGGACAGTTATTGTTACCTGCCTAAGATTATTTTTGCTTTTTAATTTTAGCCGATTTAACAATTAACAATCAGAAGATTTAGCAAATTGTTGCTTTGGTTGTTGTAAGCAATGGCAAACATCTACAAATGACAATCCTAACAAACAATATTGTGAAAATGCAGTGTTGCATCAAAATTATTCACTTTACTGATTATAGGAATTGATAACATGCAGAATAGACATTTGAGTATGCAAGATTTCTACATCATGCATTGCATTCATTATTTATAATTTTTTTTTGTTAGCTTTTTTTTTTTGCAATTGCATTTTTAAAATATACAATAACATATCTAGGATAACTAGAAGATATGTTCATGAATACAGTTAATATTTAACGGATAATCCATGATGCTGCTTGGTTTGTAAATGGTCAGTAAAAGGCATTTTTATTTTATTATTTTAGTTAATTTGGTAAATAAAATGACAATTTATTACACATTGTCTGTTTGTGTTAGTTTAAAACTAAATCAATTATAAATGTGCATTAATTTCTTATACACATTTTTACATTTTGAAGCAATGATGGCCTAATGTATTGTTTTGTCAATTTTGGGTGGGTTTTATGAATTATGAATTGCTTGGATATAATTGAATTAGACTGGCTTGGATGAAATCATTATCAGAACAAATATTTACACCCCTGCTAATAAGGCTAGTGCCCACTTACTGTATTTGATTTTTAGTAAATGATTAGTAAATGATTACATGTGCATTTCGACTGTGAGCAAATGATATATCACCTAATTAATTTTCATAGGCCAGGCTGATTAGGTTTTTTTTATGTATTTAATAATGTCATGCTATATTAAGTCAACTTTCTGAAGAAAGCCAACAAAATTTAAACCGAGGATATTGATGCCACCGTTCATAATACGTAAATTGGTCTGCTAATATTTCCATTACGTTGTAGCGTGAGATTCCCTTGCGTAATTAGAACCCCTGATACTGCCAAGCTGTTTAGTTGCTGTTTTGCTCTTCACAATGCATATTTAATTCAGGACCTCTTTTGTGAATTTGCACGTCTTGCCACGAATGCTTCAGATGAATATTGCATGGTGAGCTGTACAGCCATCTCTGCAGCATTCATTATGAACCACACCAAAATGTTTCACTCAACCCCAAATTACTCATTACAAAGATAATAAACCTAATCTCATCGCATTCTGTCTGTGAAATTATGTATTGATTTACTCTAAACGCCCGCATTCAGCCCTAGTCAGTAAAATTTGCTCATTCTCCATGCATGTTGACTGGGTCATGTGGGCCAGCGCCGGCTGATCTGAGCCATACCCAGTGCTAATAGAGGAATCAAACAGAAGACAGCCGTATTTGATAAGGTTTTATGCAAACACAGGTCCAGGTTGTACTTGTGCGAAGCAGAGGAAAAAGGAAGAACCTAATAACCCCTACCTCATTTTTTTTCCTTCTTCCGTTTTCCTTTGGGTAATAAGAGAAGAGAAATGGTGGTAAAATGTCAGAAATATCATGAGGAATAGAAGATCTGAAGCATTGCTTAATGAAAACCTCTGGCCAGTGGCGCTGTGAGGCAGTAAGAGCTGCTGGTGTGGTCGGGCTCAGAGCGGTAATTTCTCACCAGGCGCGCAACGCATTCCATTACGCCCGGCCACTGCTCAACACACACACACACACAGTAATACTGGAGGAGAGTGAAAATAAAGCTACTGAAGCACCCATAACAACACTTTTCTTACTCTCTATTGTTGTCTGGAGGCGAAAAGAACACAAAGATTAATGTGCGGGATCTATGTGGCTGAGATTGTTGCGAACAAAAGGCCCCCCTGAGCCAAGCGTGAACCATCAATAGATATCAGGATCATTGGAATGACCACTCGGAACAGGGAGCCAATTAACCCGGGCCTCGAAACCACCCCCACAGAGCTCTGCTCGTTCCTGGTGTCCATATAACCACCTTAAATCGCCGTTTCGTATCGTGTAATTCCATTAAAGGGACAGTTGACCCAGCAATCTTGTCATTAGTACTTCTATGAGACAGAAAAGATGACATCTCAACAGTTTTTGTTCAAACAAACCCCTAAAAAGTCAGTGAGGTCCAAAACATTTGACACCGAATTTTATTGTAATGACAAACTCCACTGCACCAAAAAGCTGAGTCGTTTTTTTTTTCCATTTTTTTGGTGAAGTGTCCCTCAAAGGCTTGGAATTAATTTTTTTTTTTACCACAGGCCTCCATTTTGACGCAACACACTGCCTAAATTTCTGGTCCTCACAGTGTACAATCTTCTTAGTGCTTTGCTTGTTATCTAGCGTAATGCTCAGGGTCAAGGTTCTCAGACGTCCTGCAATCGCTCCGGCTCCGGTAGCCCTGCTCTCGTTTAAGTGCCGGCACACGTCTCTCCTCGAAAGTAACCACTTTTTCAATTACTCTGCCATCAGCTAGCAGTGTTGCTGATAATGGCAGGGTCTATAGCCTAGGCTAGCAACTAAATGTCAACTAAACAGAGGTGGTGTGCTATCTGCAGTTAAACAACTGCGCCAAAAAACAGACTATTGCTTGTATAATACAATATAGCTTGCGACGATACCGTCTTCTCTAAGGTTTTGCACTCCGCAAATGCAAAACACTGGTGATTACGGTCATTTACGTAACACATAGTCGCTGTTTCCATTTTCCACTCATGTAGAGCGCTGCCTTTCGCGGCAGCCCCTCAAAAGGGCACATGTTGCAATCCATTTAGCTTCTCTTCAGGTGGAAAAATCCCTGAGGATGAGACTGCCAAACCGAGCGTTCATCCTCACTCCGAGAACTTGTTTTGTTGGGTGAACAGAAGTAAATGCATCTTCAACAACAAAAAAACGTTTATTGTCTTACGCTATTCAGCAGAGCTAGCCTCGGGAAAAGGTCTTTTTGTGTGTTTCTTTCGCTTGCTGATTATCAACGCCGCCCTCGGGATGTTAGTGAACTTCACGTAATTACATCTCGCAAGGCGGTTGCTCGATGCGGCGAATCGAAATTCGCACGTCTTCGGTCTCGAACCTTTACAAATAGATAGTCTCCAAACAATGTCAGGCAAAAGTCCATTTTTAAAATGATATGCAACATCACTCTCGGTTGCATCAGCAGGTATGGAGCGTTGTGATGAACTGCTTAATCCATGCTGCTGTGGCCTGTTTCTCCACACCCATTATTTTATTCCTCTGCAAATGAGCATGGACAGGAGGTTAATGAATTCTACCCTCCAGTGAAATGGGAGGATTTTCTATTTGCCAGACACTTCCTTCCCCTTTAACTCTTTCATCTGATGGAGAGTGGACTTTCGGCGGTGGGTGGAGGGGGCGAGCGCCTGACTGATGGTGGGCCACAGCAGACAATCAGAGAAGAGCGAGAACCATCTGTCTCTACCGAGATGAGACGGGCCTGCCAGCTGCAGTGTAAAACATAGCCCATATAAGCAGCGGTCCAAGCCCTAAAATTGGAATCGAGGTGCACTTTTGAAAACTGTATTGCATTGCATCAGGCAATACAGCCAAAATCAATATACCCCCAGTGCTGGAATTGGGCTCGAGCGACAATCACCAGCGCCGCAGTCAGAGAGACATTTTCAGACAATGCCTTTTTCGCGTTTCGCAATCAGTCCGGCAGGAGCGGGAATGGGTGGCCGAAGCCGAGTAAAGCATTTTCCAATCTCGTCTGGCATTCGGCTTCAGTCAACGACCAACAAGCTCCGTCTGAACGGCTACAAGTTGACTTACAACTCAACCCCATTTATAGTCTATGGTGGCGAAAGCGTTAGTCCCTACCTTCCATCTCAAGGCGCTACTTGTGGAAGACTATATATATGGGCTGTACGATAGTAATTTAGATCATGCGATCGCAGAATTGCTGTCAATATAAAGGAATGGGGCTTGTGTACGTTTGGTGCTGATGCCGCGCACCTGAGCTCCATCAGTGGCGTAGATGAGAATGGAGCGTTACTTTCCCAACGGTGGCGGAGCCAGGGGCCCTCGGCGGGTTTCTCCGCCTCTGCTTTTATTAGAGAAAAGTTGTGGAGAGCACTGCAGCAGTGCAGCATGACTGTAGCAACTCATTCCACTCGCTGCTCTCCTGCAGTCTCCAGGGAAGTCCTTCGGCAGTGTGTTCCAAACTGGGATTTTTTCATGTTTTCCTCCTGCAGTTCCTCCCATGGTTTAAAACAATTTGTTTTTATGAATCATTCCTGTGTGTGTTTAAATGTACACAGCCCTAGCTGGCGCTGAAGTACAGAAATGAGCAGCACAATAAACAGTTAATGCTAGATCAGAGTGCCATATATTATATTCAATTATATTTAATTTATAATTGTATTTATTACATTTAGGATTTTATGATAAATGAAGATAAACGTACTAAAAATGTGTGCTAAACTGATATTAATTTTACATTTTCTAGAGAATGGTGACTGATATTGTGCCGAAAATATGCTTAACTGATAATGCATTTTAATAACAGCATCTCAGATATGTAGTATATGCAAAATTAATTTAAAAAGAGGCTGATTTATTAAAGGCTGTCAGCTGATTTTGGAACTGACACACTAACAGTTTTTCAGCCAAATCAAACTTTAGGAGCACAACATCTTGTTTGCTATTCACCAAGAGCAGCCCATTCTGATAATCTTAAATTGACCAAATATTGAACAATTAATTGGTCCGTGATTTGTTTGCACAACACTGAATGTGCTTTTAAAAATAAAGCTATTATTTGAGATATGCAGACAGGTCACAGGCTGTTTTTGTGAATAGTAGACAACATGTTGTTTTCCTGAAGTTTAATTTGTCTCCTTCCATGCATGATGCTGCATTGAATGACCGAATATCCTCTTTCTTCGGCTGCTGTGTAGCGTGACAGGTCCATCAGTATTACTCTGGACGGTGAGGGGGTGTTTGTCTGTGTCTGAGCTTTCGGAAACTTGAAATTACACAACCTCAAAACTTCACAATACATTTAATTTAGTTGACGATTTGTTCTTCGCAAGCAAAAGTCACTTGCGTTTTATAATGCTGCCATATGAAGTGTGTTCAGTTACTTTCGGTCTCCAATACCCTAATTACGTAGTGCACCTTCCTGTTTATATTATGAATGATTCATCAGAGCATTTTATTCCAAAACAAAAATTGTTTGTCCTCGTCATTGTAAATATAATATAATTTTCACTTTCTCTGAAGCAAGTTTCCTTTTCTGCTTACATTACCAAGGCCAGGTTTGTTATAGGGAAATATTATCTAGTAGCCTAAAACTATAATAGAGAATTATTAGCAGTGGAATTGGCAAACTCACAATAAGGTTAGTTTCATTCTGGTTTCTTTAGAAAAATCCACTGTTTAGAAGTTTAGGATCAGTAAGATTTTTTTTTATGTATATAATTTTGTTCAGCAAGGATGCTGGCCATATTATGTGACTGTAAATAGTTTCACATTGTCACAAAAAATATTATTTTTTTTTTTTTTTTTTGTAAAAATGTGTCTCATTCACTAATAATTGCGTACTTTGAACTTCGCACGAAAACTTTCCACCTAATTGACAACTCTTAAACTCGTTCTTCTGTTAGTAAATTTAATTTAAATTAGAGTCTTCTAAATGAGCGCCCACATGCACAAGGTTAGTCATTTGCATAATACACGCCCAAACCAGCTCCATATAAGGGCTTTCCACAAAGCAGCACTCCTCCAGAGAAAGACAATTCTGGCACCGAAACAAAAGACAAAGGAAAAGAACTATTTATTTAAAAGGGATTTAAATAGCAAAAAATTATTGTTGTTTGGAGCTCTAATTATATATTATTACCAATTTTTAATGTCTTATTACTTTTCACCCACCCATACATAATTATTGCGTAAGTCGTTCTTACATTTTTTTGTACATTTAGAGCAAATTTTAGTTTAAATGTACAAAGGTTTTTGATGAATCATGATTTATTTGTGAAAATGCCCATATGTACAATGCACGCAACAAGATGTTTAGTGAATGAGACCACAAAATTTCACACTTTTACTGTTTTTTGCCGTGCCTAAAACATTTTCTTTAAAAACATTAACTTAACAAGACCCCAGACTATTACCTTCGGAATGGCAGCATTATCACATTACTTGAAATGGGTCGCAGATCACACTTTTATACTTAGCGCATATATGAGAAACAAAACATCTTAACAAATAAGCAGCTTCCTCTGAATGCAGTCCCGAAAACATGAGAGGGAGCAAAGCTGCAGCTTATGCTGAATGAGGGGAAACTGCAGTAAAAGGAATCACAAATGTCTGCATGCTTATATATGTGACCCATTTCACTTCCAGCGTTGATGTATTTTCATCCAGGAGGGGGCAGCAGGTAGCTGTGCTGACAGACTCCTGAAAAAGATGCAGTTAATTAGTTTTTTCTCCCTTATTTCTGCTCTTAGACCGGTCATTTGGGAATGCCATTTTCTTCATCACAGTATCGTGAAGATCAGCAATTATGCTGAAGCAGTGAAATCTTTTTTGGGTAACTTTTTCTTCTTTTTTTTTTTTTATTCTTCCCCTCGTTCATTTTTTATACAAGCTTATTCCCCTTGAAGTGAACTTGTTATAGATGCTCTAGTTGCTGTGGTAAGACAGCAGATTATTAAAGGATACATTATTGAATAAGGCCAGCATTTCAAGAGTGCTAGCATCTTTTAACTTTCTCATTTTAAAGGGAGAAGCATTCATCCAGAGAGTCTCTTTGCTTAATTTCCAGTTTTTTGGGGTGAATAAGCTTTCTGACGGCGTATTTAGACACCATATTAAAGGTGCACGAAATATTTCTACTGGCTTTGCTTCATCTGCATATTTCCATCACCCCAGCTTTGGATCGTAGCCAAGCGAATACATTAGAATAAGAAAATATTACAAGTATTGATTTATCATTAATAAATCTAGGTTGATGTATTGATTGCAACATTGGATGCCTTCCAGATTAACAATATGTTTTACAGCCAGGGTAGCAGAAGAAATGAGATCATACTGGCGTGATTAATGAAGGAAATTCGCTTAAGGATACAGCGTGAAACGGTTCGAATTTCTGGGTTTGCATGCAGCCTTCAGTGAATCTAAATATGCGACGCTTCCACACCGAAGGGATTTCTACTTATTGTTGTCCATTTGCATAATTTCGGTACATCATTTATATAGTCGGGTGAACATTCCTTTTGTTTATTAGCATGGAGTGAAGTGGTTTTTACGAGCCAGGTTTGTTTATATGAGATGGTTTTAACAAGAAGGTTCTAGTGTTTGTCCTGGTGTGCTTCGGTGGAGATTACAGTGGTTGTATATTTACCGCTAAATGACTCTATGCAAGTCAAATATGAGCTTTTAAAGAGTCTCTTGAAACTACAAGCCAAACAATTTATGGGTTTTAGAGACTGAATGTGTTTATGAATATTGTAACCTACTGGTTTACCATCCATAGTGAATAGAGAAGTGCTGTTTTAGTGTTTGCGAAATACATAACAGCGAAGCCTGAAGGAAAACAACTGTGTATGAACAGATCTGGAAAGCACGAGAAATCACATTAATGCACCCTATGGGCCATGGCGCGTTCCTCCGTTAACCAAATATTACATCACGTTACATCGGCGAGTTTTTAAATGACTCGCATTTGACCTCCAGAGTTCCTCCGAAACAGTAAGATTAAATCAATGCGCGCTGGAACTGACTGCTGGTAGAACTGATGTCCTCAGCCTATACTTCAAGAAAAACTGCTGCATGTACAATTTTTTTTTTTTTTTTGGACAGGGAGAGAAGGAGCCATTGGGAATGAAAGAAGCAAATTTAGAGCCCGGCTGTAGAATTTTCCACTAGAAAAATTTCAATAAGCAATCTATTTTTTGCCATCATAGCAACCTTTGTTGAGTCTGGAGATGTTAGGTTAAGGCAGACACAGAAACCTAAGGAGGTAAGGCACTGATGTCATTTGACATAACAAAACAGAACATTAATAATTATCCTGATACTTGCTTTATGGCCACAGCTGCCGAGCAAATAGCCTTTGTGCGGTGGCTTGAATTTATTTATCTATAACAGTGGATGTCAACATAAAAGTTTTTACATAATAAAAATAGTATGAAAAAGAAAAATAATTGTATGGTTTTGACTTTGACGCATTCACAGCAGAAGAATTACGCACAATATTATCATTCACCGATAATGAATGCATCATTTGTTTTTTCCCTTCCCATAACATTTGCTTCCTTTGAAGATTAGACTGGTAATTATTCTATCATCGTGACAAATGAAAAATATCCTCCAATCTTCCTTCAATTCAATTAATCTGTGCTTTATTTCCTGCCTGGGTATTTGTAAGCATGAGCAGTACCCAACCATGCAGTAAATTCATTGATGTTCTTCTCTAGTTTACGACTGAACATTATGTAAATGTTCATTTTTGAATAATTCAAGCTGGGAGTCATTTGCATAGAGGAGCAGGATTGGAGGCCATTTGTTGAGGGAGGCAGGTGGAGGGGTTGAGTGATATGTCACCTAAATGCATGTGACCTTTCCATTTCAACCTGGCTTCTTTGTTGCTTCTGGACTTTAGGGTCCTTGTAGCAAGCAGCACGAATCACACAAGATCTTGTACTGCAACCTGAGTATATACGTTGCGAGTGGTCTGCGGCATGTTTTGGCAGCGGAGCTAAATGTAGCTAATTTCCTGTTTTTACAAGGTGTTTTCAGTTGCGTTATGAGGGGTTTTTGTTTTCAGAGTGGATTTCCATATGGCTTTCATTTAGACCAGCTTTGGCAGAAGTAAAACAGCAAAGGCTGCCTTTTTGCCTTTCCTCGGATGCCGTAAAAAGCCTTTTGTCATCCACTTTTATCTTTTAGAAGAAGAATCTACTCACTCCATTCAACAACATTAAATTTAAACTCACCGTTATCAAACCACATAAATGGGAATTCACTGAGAAGGTAGAATCACAGTTTGATGTCCTCCAGCGTGACCCTGGGCTCTGACTGGATACACCGGTGTTAATGTGAACAGTTAAAAGGGATAGTTCACCCAAATATGAAAATGCACTCTTTATTTTTTCACTCTGATCTCGTTCCAAACCCATATGCTGTTGTTTGTTCTGCGTTAAGAATGTTTGCTACAACCTTCATACAAGAACAGATCACAGTAACATTATAATGACAGATCAATACGCATAAAAAAGTTAAATAGCTCACTAGATTCTCTATTCCAAGACTTTTAAAGCTTTTGGACAACTTGGTGTTCCTTACACAGATGGCTTTAAAAGCATATAATATTGTAATTATAGAGTAACCTTCATCAACAGAATTAATTCAACATCAAATTTTAAAGTAGAAAGACTGAAATAGCATTATCTTCTAAAACACAATTTAATATTCGTATTTAATCGTATCAAACATATTTAAATAATTTGCAACTTTGAAAAAGAAAATCATATTCAGAAAGAAAACTGATTTTTCTTAAATGTGTCTAAACTATTTAGCAAGCAGTCAGTATTTAACACAAAGTCTCAATGAAATGTACAAATTGCTGCAGAGGATCCAATTGATTGCTGTCCTGATGAAATTGCCCTCCATCCTGACTGTCGCTGATTGTCATTGTGTCACATTATGAACCAGGAAGGCTATTAGTAACTCCGTAGCCTTTATTAGACTCAAGTGTTTTGTTCCTCATTATTGCAAACGCGCAGGTTTCTTTTCATTTAGCAGATGTGGCTGAATCTTTATGTAACAATGTATCCATGCAATCATTTACATCCAATGTGTTAGTGCTAAAATGTGCTAGTTTTAAAATAGTAAAGCCTTTCTCATTTTTACAAATAATGTCACTTTTGATCGATTTACTGTTCATTATCTCATTGTTCATTAACTCTGAAGATTTCAGCATGGTAATGTACATGACAAATGTTAATGTATTTGTTCTTGGCGGAGATGATCTACTATAAACGGCAAGCACGTACAGGAACTTCCTGCTGCCACATAAGCTGTTATGGTGCTGTGCTTAAGATATACTGCTGCTGCGCAAACAGTTTATAAAATAACTCTTAGCAGATCTGTACAGGTGGAGCTGGGGAGGCGGAGGGGTACTCTGAGTGAATGCTAGCCAGTCATTTAAATGTAAAGTCATTTGCTATGTAAGCAAAATGAATCAATCAGCTTGAGCCAAGTCATTTAATCCTGCGAATACCATCAGTTTCGTTAAGAACCCATCAGCCTGCGACATCTAGAGCCTGCGACAGAATTTGGCATTAATATCTTCAAAGATATATATAAGTTAGCAAATTGTGCCTATCAGTGCAAAACAAAGTAAATAAATAAATGATGAGCTTGCCACGCGGTGGCACAGCTATAAAATAAATGAACCGTATTTTCATTCTTAAAAGGCTTGTTTTGGATTCGATTCAGAGGAAGGTAAAATATCATCTGTTAGCAAGGATGCACAAAATCTTTAGTCTTAGTTAATTTGCCCACTTATTTTGATGCGCCAGATGGCACTCAATAAACAGCAAAGCATTTCTTGTAGACTTGCTTTATTGCACCCCCACTTTACTCAATGGGCATAACCGACAACCTCACATGAGAAAGTGACGGCATGCTTGTTGTTTTTTTTTGCCCTCTTCCTCTTTTCTCAGCACATATCAGGAGCGTGTAGTGCCTTCACCAGTTAATCCAGCTCCTCACAGAGAACATTACCTTTTTATGTCCCAGTGTTAAACTGTATAAAGTATCCCTCAGGCTACATCCGATCACACTCACCATGATAAGAGCTAACGGAGTGTATCAATTGCTCATGAGTTCCCATTCTCCACGAAATAAGGAGAGGCAGCGGGATGTGGATTCTGAACCCGGCAGCACTTTCACAAATGAAGGCTCAGTCCCTGCGCCTCTAATCAATTACCTGATATTTTCTCCTCTTTACGGTATCTCGCTCGCCATTTAGCTCACTAACAGACAGGTTTGCAGCAAAGCCTATTGTGGGGGAGGATTCTATAACTCTCTCCTCACTGCGCTAATGGAGGAGGAAGAGGCAGGGGGTGAAGTCGGAGGCTAGCGGGCCGTCCGAGCGATGCCACCGGGTGCTGCCTGCCACCGATCTCTCACTGTAACCGTGCGTTGGCTTGCCGTAGCAAGAGTGTGTTTTGATAAACAAGAGAGTTTTGTAAATGAGGGCTTCGTTCCTAGCCAGAAATAGATGCGTCTTATTCTCTTGTTCCCTTTTTCATAGCATAACCTAGTAAGCTACCTCACTGCCTACTACTGTACTTACATAGGCAGCAGTTTGACTCTCAGTTAAATTCAGTTTAAGGGTACTTAAAAGCTGAGCAAATTATATTCTTATTACCCAGCACGCGCAAAAATGTTTAAAAATATTTTATATTAAATATTGATGCAATATCATATTAATATAATATTAAATATTTTTGTATTTTTAAATTTGATCTTAGTTTAAATGTAAAGTTTTAAGTTTAAGTGCTTCTCTTGCTGTTTCTAGTTTTTAATAGTTTTTTTTTTAAGTTTTGTTGTTGTTGTTGTTGTAATTTTGTCACTTCAACTTTTGTCAAGGTTACCTTTTATATTAGATTTCTTGAAGGGTTTCTTAATGCTATTTACTGTAATATTACTATAAACTCTCAGTATTCTCAGTATTATAGTAAAATAGTCTAATGTTATACTATTAACTCTAAAATTTATATTATTTTATGCTTAATTCCAATTACACAACACTACCTTTTAAAAAAGGTTAAGTGTAATTTTTCCATGCTCATTTGTGCATCAAAGTTTATAGTATTTTTAATTTAATAGGAAAATAATTATCGTAATAGCTTTCTCTTTAAACCGCTTCACATTGCATATCCTATTTTAAGATACTTATCCTACCTCAACATGTCGCTTTCTCATTTGTTCTTACCATTTGTCACTGCAACTTATAAAATATGATTACGATGCCTTGGTTTTATCTAATAGAAAGAGACTGCTTTTCTATCAGTGGTGCTTCTCGCACGTTATTTAGCACCAAAGTCAGAGTCCAAATTGGCAACTAATCCAGCAAACGGACTAGCGGGGAACAGTTTGGTCAGCCAGACGACCCTCTCGGCCAGGGATATCGCTCTCATCAGTCGTGAAATTGTACCTACACCCTGCTCTATTAATGGGAATTGATTGGTGTTTGCCTGGAAAAGATCGAGAGCTAGCCTCACCTGTTCTCTGATCTTATCGGCCATGAAATGAAAAAATCCACTCATCCCAGAATTAAACGCAGCATCAGATTTTTTTCCCCCTGCCTTGTCCTCTGAAATTAAACTTCAGAACCTCCGCTCGGCAGTTCCTTTTAAGTCGTCTGAACTAAGGCAAGGACAAAAGGAGGAATGTTTTTTGTGAATTACAAATCTGTGAAAGTAGAATTTGCGCATTCTGCGAGAAAAATACTGTTCCGTGTAACCTACCCCCCACACGCACACACAAATAATATTAAGTTGTTCCTTAAAAGGATGCTCTTCCTTCATTGTCACTTTCTGGGACACTATAGGTTCTTTAAACGACCTTGTTTTGGTCCCAGAAAAAACATGCTTTCAGTAGGGTGACTTGATGGGTTTCTTCAGCAGCTCTTGCATTAAGGGCTTCAGTCATGCTGGCTTCCTGTTATGCACTTTTCCCCCGTGGAAATCTCTATCCTCCAGTGCTAGTTATAGAGCCGGCCACATTCTCTCTGCTTCGTCCACTGCCATAAACTAGGCTTTGGGAGAAAATAGAAGACGTATTAGTATGTATGAAGTGTGTAAATGAAGACATGGCGGCGTGTGCATATTGCAGACGTAAGGGAGTTTTGAGGGATTTCTCCACGCTCCAGTCCACTTCAGCCGCATATTGTAGCCTCATCAATAAATTATATATTAATGCTTCCTTCTTGTATGCTAATCTGGGGCCAAAAGCCACATGCTCAATCCAGAGGTGCTAGAAAGCACTCCGGAGGTTGGACATGCATGAAAATAAACGGAAATAGAATCTTGAAGTGTTACAAGCTTTGATCCTTTCCATAAAGCGATGTCACAATCATGCTGTTGTGTTTATCAGGGAAAAGAATGACATAAATTACATAGCCTGCTGCTGAATCTTTGGCAAAGCAGTATTTTGCATTTTTGTTGTGTTGTGAATGTGAGTTTGCAGTCCGTATTGAATCTTATGAAAGAAAGACAGTGTGCTGTGACAATAAACTTTTTGTGGGCTGCAGATGTTTACTCGAATCAAAGGCATGCAGTGGAATCTGCACAATTTGTGACCAAATTATTGTTCGTTATAGATCATTAAAATACGCTACAGTGTAGTCTCATTTGCAAACAATTTATGAGATTATTTTTTTGAATCAGACACATGCAGTACTGATTCATTTCAGTGAGTCCGATTCATTTTAGTAAATCAGCGTTCAATTCAAAAACAGATTTTGCCTTGACGGCGAGTGAAACATGCGCTAATTTTTCATTTTTGGGTGAACTGGCCCTTTAAGTGAATATATATATATATATATATATATATATATATATATATATATATATATATATATATATATATATATATACACACACACATATATACACACACACACATATACATATATATATATATCTACCGTGTTAGAAATGCAGCATACCATTTTTCCTATCTTGTTTTGGATTCAAACGGAATGAAATATATAATTAATCAAATAAAACACACCAAGGTGTTGACATTTAGATGCAAGTGCTTTTAATGTCCTCTCATGAATATCCATATTCAAAACTAATATTATATGTGAGGAAGCACATTTTTATCTTTACGGCTTTCACATTTGCATGTACATTCTTTAGTACATTTCACTGAAAGATATATTAATGTGGCAGTTTAATTAGGCAGACCTACAGAGATATTGATTATTCACTAGCCCGGGGTAAAGTTTTCCTTCTCTTCGTAGTCATTTATCGATCTCTCTGTGGGGAAGATTGACAGTCACTGTGCCTGAATATCAAGTGCTCCACCATACTGAAGGCTGACAGTTTTAGATTCTCCACAGGCTCACATGCACTCTCTCTATCACCAGCCCAAAATATCTCTGTATATCTTACTTCCCCTGTGTGTTATTGATAAAGAAATGACAATCCTCATTAAAATGATGCATTACACACAGTGAAATGTATTCATGGACATTGTTATAATTTCAAAAGGGACCAGAAAAAAAACCTTTTTCACCAAGGGTGTCTACATCTGGATCTGATTATTATTATTATTATTTTTTTTTTATTTAAAATGAGAAGGGACATTATTGTTTTTTGTGTTCAAAGACAATAATGACGATTTCCCCCCCAAAATTCAAAAATCTTTCTTCAGTGGATAAGAAAAAAGATATCTGTGATAAGGATTATAGTTTCTGACATGCAAACAAACTGTTCTCATGAATATGGAGAATTTAAGGCACGCAACCTCCCCTCAGGCAAACACATTCATGCAAAGCTTAAATATCAGTGCTTTGTGTTTTGCTCTTTAAGTTGTTACGGCAGAGAAAAAGAAAGAAAGAAGGGGAAAAAAAGAAAAGGTTGATGAATGATTTTAATGCTACTGCATGAGGTGCAAATTATAGAGAAGCTATGCCTCAAAAAGCATATCAGAGACTCATTACGTTTCCGCGATTCTGTATATGCAGGGCTTCTCATTTATTTTTCATTTTAAAACAACCACACAGCCTCAGCGGTTGCCATTAGGCCATTAGCTTCATCTCATTAGTTGTGTAAAAGTTGGGCATTTTCTTTCATTTCTGCTCCTCCTCAACAGCCTTTTAAAATGCATTGGTTTCAGAGTTTGGATCGCAGTTCATGCTAAGCCTGTCACTGTGAAACCCAAAACCCCTTGAAATACATTGATTCTGTTTTTGTTTTCCGAACATGTCCAGCCTATGCAGAAGAACCTAAAATTTAAGCCACGAACAGCTGCAATGTTAGAGATACTTTTGTACAAATATTCTTCATTCCTGCCATTATGAAGATAAAGGTTGCATAGATTGTAAATGCTGTTAGTCAGAGAATAGCTCCATTGCGGTGCAGTAGACATCTGTTTTACTGTTTATCAGTTAACATTTTTATTTTTTATTATTTTTTAAATTCTACAATTTCTTACTAATAATGCAATTATTTCCATCTGTAAGTTGCATTTTAATCGAAGTCATCACGTTTTTCCTTAGAACAGCGTTCTTTCATAGAATTATAAGTGCTGAACTTCGGATCAGTAGTTTGCTTCCAGATGTTCTTCAAAAAATCCAGAGCATACCTTACTGTGAAAAGGTTTCATTGTCCATGTTTAACAAAAACTTTCTTCATAAAGTGAGTCTTGAACTTTCTTTGAATCACTGTTTTCCAGACCTTTGGTCTCACCTTGAGCAGTGTTTTCTATACAAAGCATTAAAGTACCATTGTCACTGTTAGTGCTTTTGTGAACTTGACCTTAAAAGGCTATGATGTTTTGTGAATTTAGAAAGAAAAAAAAAATTGAAAGTTTTTGGTCAGTATTAAATGGTTTAAAATTGACATAAGACATTCATTACGTTACAAAGGATTTCTGTTTCAAATAAATGTGGAATAGATCTTTTTACTCATTGAAGAATCTTTAAAAATGTATATTACTGTTTCCAAAAAAAAAAAAGTTTCACATTTGTGAATAACTGAAATGTTTCTTGAGAACCAAATCAATAATAGAATGATTTCTGAAGGATCATGCGACGCTGAAAATTATACAGAAAATGTAGCTTTACTATCACAAGAGCAAATTACATTTTAAAATAGAAACAGACTGGTGATCATTACAGACCTCTTTCAAAAAATGGTAATTTTGTGCAATATATATATCTTACATAATGCAGCTTCATAAGAAACACCAATCAGACATGGAATTAAGGTCAAATATTTTGGCTTAATAATTGCTAAGCTGTGTATTTGACTTCTATTAATGGAAACATACCTACTTCCACATCCCTCGTGTCACTTCACAACATCTCTGTATTTTATTTTTATTTAACACTTATCTATTTAACATTATTTTCCAGTGGCCTCAATGCTTTTCATCTCGGTGCCATAATCTTAGTGTTAGAGCTCGTTCTCGTGGGACCAACAACACCTCCAGTGTTACACCTTCACCTCCATTCACATACCGCATGCGTGTAGTATGGCCTCTTGCAAATTTCTCATTTTCCATTTTATTCTCTGGAAAAATTCTTAATATAGTTGGTGTCAACAAGGTTAACACCCCGAGATCGCTCCCATTAAAATGTCTGCTGATAACTCAACACTTTATGTTCCTATTTTACCTCTGTGACATTGATGCTAAGGGATTCATCAACATTTTATGCCTTATGTGAATCAGTCAAATGTTATTGGTGTCTTGTGCGCATATTTTCAGTGTTAAACTGTTGTTTTGAACCTACTTTTATAGCGTTTACCCAGAGGTCTCTTGATATTGTGCAGTCTCTGCACAAACCTGTCTGTGTACAGGAAAGGGTTAGCTGAACTGAAACAGCCTTTCGTCTTTTGTGCAGTAAAACACTGCCATCGTTTTTATACAGGAACAACTAATATGTTTTTTTTTTTTTCATTTTATATGAATACATAGACACGGATGCCGATTTTTATGCCTTTGAGCAACATACATCTGGGAAGAGGAAGGTCAGAGAAACATAACTTCAGTCTTTGACACAAGTATTAAAGGCTTTATGGTATTTCTCTTGATGGCTTGCTCGATTTCCATGACTGCTAGCTCTTTAGCCGTAAGCGGATCCGAAAGGTCAAGCTAACAAGCGTGAAATGCAATGTCCGATTCTGAGGGAGGAGAAGCACCTCTGAACCCGAGCCCAGCATAGGACAAATGGCGATGGCTGATGGTTCAAATCAGATGTGATGTTGCTGTACTAGCTCTGTCTCTGCACACTCCAAACATGCCTCAGCCCAGTTATCCAGCCAAACCTCAGCGGCGTCCCGTGCAGTTCTGATCCTGTAGAGTCCACGCCACATGGTTAGTGGCCTGCACTCTTAGCCTCGGGCTGCGCTGTAATTGGCAGCTGTCTGCCGTGTCACTGTGTCCAGTGGATAGTAATGGACCTACTGATGGACACTGTGGCATTTGAGTAAAGATCAAAGGTGAATGACGCTGTCACTGGCCAGCCATCTTTCTCGCTGGGGCTCTGGTGTCCTGCCAGCACTGAGGCTTTGTATTAAGCTTTATTAGATGAACCCAGAATTCTCTGTCGTTTTTCATGAGCTCATGAATCATCAGTGGTTCTTCACTGGTATGTTGCAACACAAATATGGGGTGCAGGGCAGGTATAACAGTGTCGTGGACAGGGATTATTGATTATAGTTAAAAAAATGGTTAAATGTAAAAGTAAAAAGTTGTGACATGAGTATATCCTATAGCGTGGCTTTATATATAGTGTCAGTGTTAGGTGTATCTAATGGGGTTTATTTTTCCTTCAGCCTGAGGTTTCAGGTTTCTTATAACTTCTTATATTAAAAACAAACAATCAAGCTCTGCTCATATTTAAAAAGTAACGCAGAAGTAACGTAACACATTACTTTACATAAAAATAACTTAGTAACATAATTAGTTGCTTTTTTTAGGGAGTAGATCAATATCGTAATGCATTACTTTTAAAAGTAACTTTCCCCAACACTGTCTAGTACTTGTACGTGAAACAGTTTCAGTAATGTCATTTTATAATTCGCAAACTATTGTTGATACAATGGCAAGTTGACTTTTTTTAAATAGTCTCACAATGACCTTCTTTATTTTGTTTACCACTGAAAGACTGGAACAGGGATGTTAATTATTATATGTGACCCTGAAACACAAAAACAGTCAATGGGGATTTTTTAATTAAGATTATCATCTAATGAATAAATAAGATGACAATATTTGACCGAGATAAAACTTTTTGAAAATCTGGAAGCTGAAGGTGTAAAAAAATCGAAATATTGAGAAAATCACCATATAAATTTGTCCACATTACGTTCTTAGTAATACATATTCATATTTCTATTTAAAAATAATTTCACAGCAGGAAATTTATACAATGTCTTCATGAAAAATCATCTTTAAGTTAATAGTGATTTTGGTATTTTTACCCATACAAATGTATTTTTGGCTATTGCTACAAATATACCTGAAATATTAAAATAAAGATGTAAACTAAATAATAAAATAAAATTGTTATCATTTATTTTCCTTCATGTTTTTTTTTTTCAACACATATTGTTGGGCCTGTAGGGTCCATTGTAGTATTAATATGTATAGTATTAATTTTAAAGTTACTTTTGCATTCTGAACAGTTGTGATACTGTTCTAGGTAACCACTCGGGTCCTACAGTAAAATCCAGCCAGGAACTATTGTTTAATCTAACAGGTATTACCATACCCGTTCTCCATTTGGGCTCCCCAACCCTGGAAATTACATCTGTTTCCTCTATCCAGAATTTCTCCACATGCCGAGGAGAACGCTTCACTTGTAAGCTACATTCCGGCGTAATGAATCGAGTATTTTTTTCACAGTTCCGTTTGACCGGTTCGCCTAGTAATGGCATCCTGCCTTGGACTGTCAAAACCAGCTGCTTTTGATGTATTCTGCTAGCATCTAAGCGTGACAAACACTCAACATGAGCTTGAGGACAGCCCGGTGACCTTTGCAAAGATGGCCTGTGTCTCTTCCATTGTAATTACGCTAGAAAAAGTGAATATTTTCATATCAATTCTGCCCGCCTTGGTACAGATGTTTCATTTTTTCCCCCCTGCAGCATGCCTGGATTATCCAGCAGCATGTTATTATAATGTCTATTATCTATCCCATATAACCATCATCACTGCCATTATGGAAAAAAGAACAAGGAGCGCGCACGCACATTAAGCTTCCTTCAATTCCACACACTCGGCTGCAGTTATTTAGTCATTTCCTTGGCAGAATTTACATTACGTTAGAGTGCACAGCAGTCAGCTGAACTGTCAAGCCTGCCATAGAATCTCATGTTGTCACTCTGTCATTGTCAGAGCAGGCAGGATTTTCTCCCAGTGGATAGACAAGTCTCTGTCTAAACCCCTACAATGCACTCTCTCAGGCAGCTCACCGTCTCCATCTGCATCTCTCTACATAATAGATGTTGGCCACCTGTACTGCTAGTTTCAATTTCTTCGGTCTGAGGAGCCGGAGATATTCCAAAATGAGCCAAGCCAAAGTCTAACCCGGCGGCCATTATTGTATATACAGCATTGCCACATGTATTGCCTGAGAGCTGTTTTTGACAGACTGTCAGTCTGTGTGCCTTAAAATTCCTCAAAAAGTTTTGTGTTTGTTGGCTGTGGTTAGTTTCTGAGGTGAACTCAGAAGTGTCTCTCAGTAGGAGATGCGGCTGGGCAGGTAGTGCGTGTGCTCCTTTATTTGTTACGCTAGCTCTTTTCTGTAGGCGACCCGAGTTTGAATACAGCTCAGGTCATTTTCAGATCACATCTCTCCACTTCTCTCTATCGTCTCCTGTTTCATCTTTGACCGTCCTTTCCATTAAAGGGACTTAAATAAAATGATGATATTATATATATATATATATATATATATATATATATATATATATATATATATATGTGTGTGTGTGTGTGTGAAGCCCAACTTGCAGAACAGCATCAAAGTAAAAAGCAGTAACTTTATAGCATTGTAACTTTATATATTATGAATATTATGACGTGACTTTGTTTGATTATTTTAAGAATGTATTGTATTAAAATGTGTCTCTATTTTATGTCTTGTTTGTTTGAAAGAAAAAGCCTAAATACTTTTATTCAGCAAGGACACATTAAATCAAAAGTGACATTAAAGACTTCTATTTAGCATAGAATCCTGAAAAAAAAAGTGGTTTCCTCAAAAATTATTAAGCATCTGTTTCAACATTAATAAGAATAAGACATGTTACTTTTCAGCAAATTAGCATGATTTATGTGACACAGAAGACTGGAGTGTTGAAAATATTGATGTATCATTGTAGAAGTTAGATTTTAAAATGACATTTTATGAATTAAGTACTTTAAATTAAATAAACGTTGGTTGAGCATACTTAAAACATTTTACTTAAAACACCAAAGAATGTAAGTTATTATGGTAAAATTTTATTTATAAATGTGTTTTATATTTTGCGTATGGCATATTAATATTTACTAATCATCCTCTTCTGTATACTAATCAGTTAAACTGGATTTAATAAATTATAAAAACAAAAAGTTTCAATTATATCTTAAAACATCTTGTGTTGTTTTTATTCTTTTTCACCAACTATAAGTTCTGAACGGAGTCAAAACCTTAATCTTGCAAACACAGATGAGTGGCGTGATAAAAACAATGAAAAGTCCCAGTCATGGTGCGCTGTTGTTCTTGGAATGCCTCCTGGCCAATCAGATTTGAGGAGCGGAACTAACTGTTGTACAATATTTGATAGTATAAGTAAATATTTGGCCTTTAATTCTGTTTTGTTTATCTACCTCATTTTCTCGTACATGCAAAAAATCCACAATGCGGTCTTTGCTGAGCATGTGTCTTCAAAATGAGGAAAACGTTCATCTCCAGTGCAGAGTCAAGTTTTTTTTGTTTTTTCTTGCTGTGTATCAGACGTTCCTCTCTGTCTGAGGGAGCCACTTAGCAGTTGAGCCATGCGCAGAGACTCCGTTTTACCTTTCAAGTCTTTGAAAGTCACCTCAGATGTCAGGGTACGTTTCTTCTAGTAAAGTGAAGAGACAGGTGCTCTGTGTTTGAAGGTGTGGGATGCGAATGGGCTCTGGCTGCCTCCCCACACTTCTGATCAAGGCGTTCAGACTGTATGCGCTGATTTCCACACGCACCTATCAGACGACTCTTAAGGTGTTGTTCCCCACATCTGTCCTTCAGCGTCTGACATCTTGATGAATACACTGTGTCGGAAGGTTTGCATAGATTTAGCAAATACCCGTGGGCATTATTCATTGCAATCAGTGGGAACACGGCCTGCTATGCCTTTTATAAAGCGATATGAGAACAGTTATTCTGTAACTTCAGCAAGGACAGGTCAAAGAGAGAGCTTTGACTCTGGTAAAAGGCGCAAATTAGACTTGATGATTTTAGATAGGACGTTTAATAATGAAATAGCTTTGACAACACAGTTTTGAGTGGTTGTCAGGAGTCATTGCTCAGTGGAGGCTCTTATATCAATCATACGGCTGTACTGAACCTGCCGATATGGAGATATAGTGCTGTGAATGTGCGACCTTTGACCCCATACGTCATCCAGTCAATTCATAGTCCCCTAAAGGATATTTATCAATAAATCAGCAATGGTGTACAAGGAATAGTCAAGATTAGGTTCCTATCAGTGATGGTACGTACACTTTCGGGGCGGATATCTCTGCTCGTCTTGTTCAACATCAATTGTTGAGCTTTAGGAATGTGCCAAGTAACAAAAAAAGAAGCCTGTTTTTGCATAAATCATATGTAGATGCCCTTTAAAAAGTTTTTTGCCTCGTTTCCTGTTAAAATACAAACAACCTTAAAACAAGATAATGCTTGAGAAGCAATCATGCATAAAACAATAAAACTTGTAATCAAAACTGCAGGGAAATGGTGTATTTATGCCTAAATTTAAGATTTATGTGTTTGAATTGCATATAAAATCTATTTGGATTATAGTTTTAACATCAAGAAATTAATACATTTTATGTAATGCATGGTTGTCAGTGACTAAATAAGTTTGCACGATATGTTCACACACATATATTATGCAAACAAAAGCTTTTATTTTCAACCTGATCTCTCTGTGCACTTTTTGTGCAACGCTGTTATTTTTAGTTACCTTACTGTATGTTTTGCTGCAGTTTCGAAGAGAAATGTCTTTGCACACATTTACGGCACTAATAAATGTGCTCTAATTAAATAAATGAATAGAGGTTTATATATTTATCGTCAATAAGTCCACTTGTTTCTTATTATTTAATATTTTTATACTATTTATTTGATCTATTATCGAATATAGCTTTATTATGTAATAATGATTGATCTACATATTTTATGTTTTGTATTTTATAATTGAATGAATGTAATTTTAACATTACCAAATTTATGTTCATATCCAATTTTAATCAAAGCATTTTGATACTTCGAGTGCAAATAGTTAATGAAAAATTGTACGAGTAGTAAGTCTTATCAGTTTTTCTGGCAACCCATAACTTTATTATTAAAGTGCAATTTCAATTTCTGAACCTAATCTTTATTTCTTTAAGACATGGCTATAGCATTTTACACAGCATCTGTTGCATCTTTTCTTAGAAGTCACAGATCAGGTGTAAAAAAACAAAGAATAAGAGGTGCAAAAAAAACAAACAAAGATCTACGTATATATTTTATATATATCAAGAACCGTGCCGTAACATATAATAGATGATTTTTAAACACTTTTTCCCTTATCTACTTCTTTTAAAATGATCCTGTGGTGTGTAAAATATTTTTAGTACAAACATTGCACATAGTTTCTCAGCTAGGAGTATGAGGTCATTAAAAGCTGCATACATAATAATTCTAAAAGAATTGCAAAATGCAGTTCATCTAAATGGCTTTAGATGAAGTATAGAATGTCACACCGCAGGACACTCAAAACTATTTCATGCCAACTACTCATATATCTTTATATAAAAGGCCATAACGAGCAATACTCGCTGTGATATAGTGCTGACAATGAACGCAGTGAAAGAGAGAAAAAGTTAATGCCTCATGTATTGCGATGACGTAAAGAAGTTTACTTCAAAGAAGGGTTTATGTAGCGTTAGTGCTTGAGTTGAGGATGGACGGTCCGTTTGAGGGTTGTCAGATGGAGTTACTGAGCAGTCTGACAGCTTGTGGAATGAAACAGCTTTTTAGTCTGGTTGTTTTGGCTTTAATAGTCCTTAACCTTCTTCCAGATGGTATGGCTGCGAGTACACTATGGGATGAGTGAGTGGGATTTTTACCTGATATCGTCGGTCTAAGTTGATTGCATTTCGCTTTTACCACCCGTTGCAGAGTTTGAACAGCTCCCACACCAGAGAGTGATCCAGCTGTTCAGGATGCTGTTTTTGACACATGGCTGGCAAGAGCTTGACCACTTCAACCACTAATGTTGGACAGCATGCAACCAATAGTTTAAAGACTGCGAGATTAGAGTTAAGTTTTAAGGTCAAATGTCCAAATGTTAACGAACCCGTCTGCTTCAATAGGAAACGCAGAAAAGAAAGTGGCATTCGCAAAGCAATTTCACGGGGTTTTAAAAAACAAAGTTTTAAGTATAAAGGTTAAACAAGGATAACAAATATAGACCTAGTTTTCACTTCTCTGAAAGACGCAAGGTGAATCAACTTCAGCTTGCTTTGATTTCCCATTGTTCTCTCAGCTTACATCCAGGGAGAGAAAGAAAGATATGAGATTACCTTGATCCTGACCAAGATGGATCATGAAATATTTATTTATTTATTTCCTGTGCATGAGGATGCAACTTGCGAGTATGACAGCTCCGGGGCCCCCGTGATGATCAGGCTCCGACTCTTAACGGGGTGGAGATTCCTCGCCTCGCAGATAAAACAGACTCAATCCCCAACGTGCCCATCTCCTGATAGGATTAAACATGTCAAAGTCCTGCCAATAAACCTGTCAGAGAACAAAGAGAGAGGTTTGCAAAATGCTCCTCTGCCTCTATGAAGTGCAAGTTGCTGACGTTACCTCTTAAATTGAGATGACATTTTTTCAGCTTACGCATCGTAATGGGTGTGGAGAGGCAGCCGAATCCAATTCTAAGAAGGGCAAGCTAATTAGAAATCCTAGTCTAATTATGTTTCCTTTTATAGGTTGAGTTTTTGAAATAACACCGCCATTAAAATGCTAGGGGAAGCACTAATGTAGAGGAAGAAGATGATGGAAAGGAAGAACAAAAAACATTCAAAGGAGGTTGAAAGGAAGGATTTTAGTGTGTTCTTTTTATGTTGATTTAATCCATGATAAATGAAATGAAAATATAGCCTACATTTCTGTAAAATATAGCCTATTTTTTTACCTATCACGTAAGTGCTTCAAGACTTCAGCCAAATTAAATAAGAGTCTATTGCTTCTTGCCAGTTTCTTGACACTTTAAAATTGAAATGTCCAGTGAGTGGTGCTAAAAGGCCATTCAATTTAATCCGAAACAGATGAACTTGAATCGGGCAATACCTTCGTTACATTGCTTGTTGTACATACCGTGGCATTAGTGTTAACTCTATTTCATATAAAATAGACATAAATTAAATATTGATCCGTACTCCATTGCAAGCACAAGCTGTATCAGGTGTTTACAAGTTTACTAAGTTAGAAAAGCCATATGTATAGAGCCAGATATGTCATGAAAACATCAATGCAAAAAAAACTATCAGTCAAAGTGTAGCTTGAAAAGCCTAGTAGAATCAAACTAAATCAAAACTTTAATGATATAATTGGCTGCATTACAAAAAAAGTATCATGTTAATCGTGATACCACAGTATTTCAAGACAGTACAGTGTATGGGTAGTTGCTCAAGTTCGGAGTGTGTACATACATACTTCACATATGAGTCACACATGCTTGTTGTATCATAAAAGTGAATATCTCAGTCACAGTGTTTTAAATACATGCCACGAAGAACTGCACAGCATGTCTTCAGAACTGGCACTTTAAACTTTAAAAGACAAACTTTTCTTTGGTGTTGCAGTTCTGCAGCCACGGATTAGATTAAAAGCAGTTGTTCTACTTATACAAATGTATTCTTGTAATTTCTGTATAGCATGGGGTTATACAGTGTCGATTACATATAGTCTCATTAATACTGCATGATACCCACTAGCAGAAAGGAAATATCTACAAGAATCTGCATTTGAAACAGCATTGTTCCACGAGATTAATATTGCCTCAGTGTTTTCAGAATTTATTGGGCATAATCAGATTGTAGTAGCAAGAAGTGCACACCACGCACATATTTCTGAGTTTGCCCAAATGATGAATGATGTATCCAAATGGAATTTGCATCTTTCTTAGAATGTTAATTTTCACGGTTTCTCGCGGTTAATCTTCTTTTACATGTTTTTAATCGTTTAGAGACAGATATTGAAATCTGTAATTTGATTATAGCTTATTGCACAGAGTGAACTGGTGTCTTGCTATGACATTAAAGAACTGCAATCTTGTCCTTATGCCTGTGTTGATGAAACAACCAACACAAAGCACAGCGACTTTGCTTTAACTGCTTCTCGGATAACTATGAAAAAAATAATTATGCGCAAAAGCTGATGGCATTGAAAAAGATGATTTATTATCCATGTCACAAGAATACTTTCAATGTTAAACCTTCTTTTGTTAACAAGATATAAATTACATGTTTTTATGTTATGGTATGCTGTAGTATAGTTGTAGTATTGTGTGCATTCCTGTTCTAGAAGTAAAAATAATGTATGCTGTATATAAACACACACTATATATATATATATATATATATATATATATATATATATATATATATATATATATATATATATATATATATATATATATATATATGTGTGTGTGTGTGTGTGTTTATATATACATATATATATATATATATATATATAAAACTGTAAATGATGTAATCCTGTTGCTTATTGTATTATTATTTTATTTTGATATTTGATAATATTTCAAAGTCACTTATTTTCTGAGAATTAAGCAACCCCTTCCCTTCAATACTTTTAAAGAGATTCAGAACCCATTTTGTAGCCTATTCATGGAAAGAGACAGAAATATATATATGATCACCTCTTGTGGGTAACATGCTGAGGAATCACATAATTCAGGCAGCAATAATTCATCCCGTACTTAAGCAGAATTCCGTTGGAATTATGCAGAGAATCTTTGATGTTTGACATCATAATATATTTGTCTGTCATTTCTTTGCTTTCCCCTGCGTGAATTGATGAATGTACAGAACAGGATGCAGCGTACAGTAATCCCTCACGTGTTCTTTAAAGGCAGCGCAGGCAGAACGCATGCTCGCGGCCTTTCTTCTGCCATCTCTACGTTTAGAGCTCCAGAACTGCAGTGGGCCTCTGTCTCCGGCCCCGTTCTAATTTCTGAGCGTCTCTGTGATCCATCTGTCTCTGTCTATAACCACGCGTACCTGTTCGTCTCTGGGGTTTTGCATCCTCTGCGCTTAGAATAAACATAATATCCCTCTGAAACCCATTAGATTATCTTCCTCTCTACCTTTATTTAGGTTTATATTAATTAACACACTCTCTGTCAGGTTTGTGGAATAACCTGCTTTTCCTATGTAGCACGACTCCTCCGTAGGCCCGTGCCTTTGAAGTGTCTCTTTCCCAATAAGACAAAACTCCCAGAATAAATCGAACTAATAGAGAGCGTAAAGCGCACACTTATTTCTGCATTCTGTCATGGAGTGGGGCTTTAAGCAGGAGGCTAAACTGCAGGCGAGTTGCAATCCAATTATGCCCACCAGCATGCGTTCTAAGGGACAGGCCGCTCTTTTTCATTAACTGAACGGAGACAGCAGATACATCATGCTCCCCGGATGCTGGGGGAACGGGTACCGAACGGTTTGGTGAGTCACCTGTGAGGGGTGATGAATGCTGGAATTTGGCGTAAATGCTTGTGGTTTGTACTGGCTGGTGGTACAGTACTTCATAGAGGAGACTGGGACTAATTGTCACCGTGGGATTTAGTTCAGTTTCACGAATGTGCACTTTTAGCTATTATTTTTGTAAATGTCAGTGAGCAGGTATTTGAAATTTTTGCTGTTTATTCATTGCGGTATTTGTGGGCCAGTTTCTCATATAACTCGTTCTTTTTTTATGATTTTACCACTGTTTACAGTTTCCTGGTGGGCTCTTTTGCGATGAACTATCCTGTTTGTGACGGCATGACCTGCTTGTTTACTATTTCTTTTCAGATCAGGCTATTTTAACCATTTTTGCAGACAAGATATCGAGGTAGCTTTGCACAACGTGACCTACAAAAGCAAAACTAACCTGAAACATCAGTACGACATACGAAAATTTGCACTGGTTTCATAAACATGAACAGTTTAAAGCATGTTGCTGTTTTTAAGAGTTATTATTATAGCAATTTACAGTTATTTTCAACACAAAAACATTGCCATTTTTTATTTGCTACAAAAAATGATAACACTTTATATTAAGGTTCCGTGTTTAACTTTGCCTGTACTTATACATCACACTGCAACAAGGATATCTTAAAGTGTAACTCAAAAAACATGAACAGATTTCTTAAACATATTTGTATTTCTTTAAATATCACAATGTAGAACAGTAGTTTTAGGTGTTTTTTAAATCACAAAAATACTCAACTCTTGAATTGCTGATGCCTGCATTATGTCACTATTTAAATTTGAATGTTACAGATTTCATGCTGGCATAAACCTGTCAGCTTTTTATGCGTTTCATTTACATATGCAGCTCTCAACAAAAAGTAATGTTCTGCTGACCGATCAAAGTACCATAATAACGGTGCTAAAACTTAAAATGGACGACAAATGTCATTTTATGGCTCAGAAAAAAATCTTCTTTACAACATTTTTTTTTGTGCTGGATAAGTATGAAAAACTTGATTTGTTTATTTTTTGTAGAATTTGCTACATCACTAAATGTTTGTTTACAAGCCGTTAATCAATTGCAAGTGATTGGCAAACACAAGGGTTCAATTAACTGGCTGAATCTTTCACACTGACCATTTTTTTTATTGAGGGATCCGTTGGAATTAAACCTTGTTGTTGAGCAAATCTCTTAAACTGGACTCTCATAAGTTACTGCCTCTTCCTCTGATTTTACTGTGAAATCTTTTTTTTTTTTTTTTTTTTGGCTGTAAGAGTGGGAATATTCTCATGTGGCCCCTTTCCGATGAAATGGACGTAAAATCAATACATTTTGGATTCTGCACCTTACTAGCGGTAACTCACTATAGGTCAGATTTAACAACCGTTTTGGGTACTGTAAAAAGGCTTAAATGCCAACCCCACACAAGCTGTTATTTTTGTTGACAGGGATATATCATTTGGGATCTTTGTGTGCTACTATGAAAGCAGATGTACAAGCACGAAGATTCGGTTATACTCGGAAATCTTTTGTTATAGCCCATGATTTGTACATATTCAACTGTCAACCTGACAGCCGTATCAATAGAAAAATCTTGTTTTGTCCTTGCAGTTTAGATGGAGAATCTTTTAGGGGTGTGCTCAAGAAAGGATTGCTGTTTTACCACCTGCTAAAAAAACTTTATCTTTGCTAGCTTTATCTTTGTTAAGTGTAAAAAAAAAAAATCCAAAAACTTAATTTACTTGATTAAGTCAATATGGGACTTTAGAAAAGGGAACATTGTCTTTTGCTGTTCCATTGAAGAGCCGCTGTAGTTTGGAACTTTGGATTCCAAGCAACCTCCACAGAATAAATTTGGAGCTGGAGAAGATCCATCTCTTTTCTTCAGACATATCCACCCACTTCAGCCAAACTCACTATTACCTGTAGCACCACTGTACAGCAGCGTGTGATGTGGTTGGAGAGGGAATAGCCTCTTTTGGGTGGCTGCGGGGAGGTGGTGAAGGAGGAGGTGAAGGTTGTGCAAAGCACTTTGAGGGTCTCTGGAGGGAGAAGGGAGAGAAAGATGTCATCAAGCAACTCTGCTGGTCACTATCTCCTGAAAAGCAAGTGGAAAGGGTGACTGATCAAGGTGTCATTCCCTTTGCATTTAACATTAAAGCCATTTACATTTTATAAGGGAGAAGTTCCTCTGCCCATTAAAAATTAATCACAAGAAAGTTGTGTGGGAATATTGATCTTCTATCTGCTGGCCTTCTAAGAGAATGTGCTATCTCTGCAGACACCTCTCAAAAATCTTACCCTGAATTCTTCATACCTGCATTGACATATTTCAGTGGCAGAGAGCTTCTGGGGGTTGGACTGGCTGCCGGAAGACTGATGGAAGGCGCTTGAACAAACCTAAAACCCTGAAGTAGTGTGTTTTTGATTCTGACTTTAATTCATACGAGTCAGTGGTTGCCATTTTTTGACTTTCAGGAATACACATGGTCAGTTTCTTATGCTTCTTGAGCATTTCATAATAGCATTTATTACAATACCCTTACCGTTTCTTACAAGGCATCAAAATATTTATATTTAATATAATTTAATTCAATACATACATTACCTATACACACTTTATTCACTTATAAATTTTTTGAAATGTTATACTTATACAATACTTATACAATATTACATTAATTTACGTGAACAGAATATTTACCATTACTGCATACTGATTTGTGCATTTATTTTACAGCCACAAGTGTTGAAAGTATTCAGTTGATTTGGAGTATTTAGCATTCCAAATCTAATTGTTAGCAGTATTTATAGAGCTTTAATTAATGTAGTCTTCCTTGTTTACGTGTAATCATTTGTAGGTGCCCTATTTGGGTGTAGTCACCTTAAAACAATGCATTATCAGTGTATTGACAAAGGAAATGTTGCATTTCACTACGCAGAACCAAAACCCAAAACATAAACTACATAAAACTTCAACACTTATCTTTTGCGGCATTGAAAGTGCTGGTATTTCCTCCAGGAAATGCAAATCTAGTTTAAAAGTCATCATCATAAATATCCGATTGATTTTAAGTACATCTTGCAGATAATTGAAACATAGGCTATATATCTTGCTTGTTTGCCTGTGCGGGGCAGGGATGATATTTTATTAGTGCAATTTTTCAAATGCATATCAAGAAAGCTTGTTTTGTTTTTTATTTTCATTAACGTCATCCAGACCTATTGATTTACTGATCTCCGCATCTATTCCTTCAGGCAAATGCAAGTGAAGGGTCTTTTTTCCCTTCAGTGTGGTAAGCCATGGCGTAATCCTAGTTTATCAAGACACAATGCCTTCCACCTCGATACATCTGCTCTGGCCCTCTCCAAATCTAATGCTGCTTGAGGGTAAATCCCCTTTATGATGAGTCATTTGAACCGGAGAGGAAGTACTGTGTAAAGTATTCCTTGCGGCAAACCAAAACTTTCTCACGGTTATTAATGCGCCATGTCTGCAGAGCAGAATGTCACGACGCATAGGTTCTAATGCATCATTTTTTGCGCTAAATATTTTGACAAGTTAATTGCGAGATTGTGGCAGATGGAGGTGGAGGGTGGCTTGGCTGGGGGATTGATTGCATGTCACAGGCTCCTGATTTAAACTTTAATGGTGTATCTTCTCAGCCCTACGTTTCTGCATATGCTCCATACAGTTATAGAGCTGTCCTGCCCACAACACTCTTGTTGAACCTCACTGACAAACCCTACAGCGCAAGCATGAGTAGGAGCGATTCTATGCAGTTCTTGTCTGATAATGAGCTCTTCCCACTTTAGAAAACTCATCCCAATCCTTTAAAAGGGAATCTTACAAGTCATCTGGTTTTTGGTCGGTATAATTCAGGATCAACCGTTAGGTGATTTTGCACATAAACCTCTTTAGAAACCCACTGACACATCACCTGCTGATCACCATTAACAAGATAATACTCCATAGTGCATGGTCCAGCCAGGCAAATGAGTTTTATGATTGGCATGTTCCCGCTCTTCAAATTATTTATCCGTCCCACATGGTGCACTTTTGCAGCTCTTAACAAAAAGAAGCGGGGAATTTTCGCCTGTGAGCTTGCCTCTATTAGCCAAGCAAAGCATTGCTTTATGAGGCCATTAAACAGGCGCACGCAATCCAAAATACTCATTAGAACTTAACCTTCTAAGTCCTGAAGTAGCATTTTTATTATCCAGACAAAGAAAATAGTCCCAGTCAGCAGTCCACCCTTTTCCAATTCCTAGCGCCCGCACCCCTCCGTTCTTTTTTTTTATGAGCTGGTACAATCAATAAAGAATTGAAAAAGAGAGGCTCATCCAGCGGTGAACATAATTTGTGTCAGAAATGTCTACTGTCGTACAATGGTATATTGACTTCTTAAATAAAAAGCAGGATGACATACATCGCGAGGGTGCAGGGGTGACGGGAAGTCATGCGGAGCTCTTTTTATGGAATATTAAGTTCGGGATTATTGGACATGCACAAGCAGGAATGGGGTGGTAATTTGCGATTCTTAATTAGGGTCACACGTGCATGCGGCCCACCATCATGTTAGCTTTATGCCGCTTCAGGAGTTCTCACATGCTGAAGGGGTTTTATGATGGGAAACATTAAAGAAAGCAAGGTGTGGAGATGAAATTGTCATTACGGGGATGAGGATGGATGTGGCGAGGCTGATTTTTTTTTTTTTTTTTTTTTTTATGGAGATGTTCTTTATAGGTGATTGAACACTGGCTGCAGTGATTGGCTGAACAACAACTGGCCCTTCCCCTGGTATTTATTTCTTAGCGTACGACGCAGAATAATTTGTTGGTGGAGAAAGCGGGCAAAATCTGAAGACAGCATACTGCGTGATCATCTAACCCCTCACCCTGGCTGTATTGTACATCTCAGGTGTGGAGATCATTGCTGATGTGACCGAAAGTGACCTGTGACTTCCAGAACCGTGGATACGGGGAGGATTTTGTGAGCTATTAAATATATATCAGCACTCTAATACCAATGCCAGGCACGAAGCGAGAGTCTTTCCACCTTCCAGATCCAAGCATTTGTGTTTGTATCCAGAAACAGACTTGCAGTCTTGTCAGAAAGCACTTTCTAAGACTCCTACCTGCAGAAAAGCTGACACCCACTTCAACCCACCACACAGGCTCTTTATGACATCACCTGCCAGCACCACACATGTTCTTTATGACATCATCTGCCAGCGCAAATGTAGCAGAAACCGAGCCTCCTCCGAAAATACACGGCATCAGCAGATATTCCTGTAATTAACCACAATCCCTTTTGTTGTGCATTTTATGATGCGAAAAAAAAACGAATCCCATATAGATGATTTGTCTCCATGGCGCACTCACACTTTCTGTGAAGTATCCCCACCGTTTTTTGTTTTAGATTCTACGACACGATCAATAGAATCAATATTCATCTCTGATTTTAAATAGCCCATCCAAACCTCCGGTTTGTGCATAGACAGCTGGCATGTTTTACAAGAATTCCCTCAGTGCAGCCCACATGGATTTGAATGTGTAATAGCGTGCATTGCGTGGTATCTGGAGGTGCATGCGTGGGTCCTGGAGGCTGCAGCAGCTGAAATGCCTGCCCAGGGTAGAGAGATTAAAGAGCCCACATTCCTGCTCTGGCAGCTTTGCTGCGGGAGGCAGAAGTGCGACCATTGTTCTGCAGTTAATTGAGCCCCTACGGCCCAGGAAAGAGCCGCACCCCCACCGCAGGAGACAGGCTCTGGTCGGTCGGCCAAATGGCAGTGTGGACAATCCGGACACTAAAGAGCAGTGTGGGGTGGTGAGAGGTGGAGAGAATGTTGCTCTAGAGGGAGGACGTCTTCACTGAGAATTTCAGTACGCTGCGGCAAATGCTAGTGTGGAGCTAAAGGTGGTGGCGTAATGCACAATGTCGGAGAGTTAGCTAAGTAAAAGTAGCAAACTGCATTTTTCATCTTGACGATAGCTCAGCTGTTCAAAACTGGGTTCAGTAACATACTACATTTTCAGTAACATACTACTTGGTATTCCAAAATGTTTGTTTTTGTAACCCTGAATTGCATACAGCTTTTACACACAAGCAAACAATCTGCTTAAAATATGTTGCGCTCTCAAATTAAAATGAAAACAATTAAAAATTATTGTATTTAATAAAGCTGTAGTAAAGTAAGATTTCATTATTAGATGAAAAACTAATCTTTAAAATGATGAAGCCTTAGAATATCTTAAAAAAAAATGTTAAAGGGGGCATTGTATTCAAAAGTCACTTCTACATGGTGTTTGCATATAAATATGTCTTAGCAGTGGGTGGACAAAGCCACCAAAAAATTCAAAATCTACCATAAACCTTAACAGTCTCAGTTATCAAGCTGTTTTGATTTCAAGAGTAGTATGATTTCGTATTTCCATGTCATATTTGGTTACACTTATTTTATTAATTTTAGTGAACTGGTTCATTCAGAAAATAATCACTTTAAATTTATTTAAAGAATATTCCAAGGGTTCCATCTTAGTTCATTTAGGATACACTTATTGCCACCCTGGAACAGGTTTTTAGTTTGAATCTAGTTTAACTACTTAAAATTATGGGTAGTTCTGTATTTTCCCCCAGCTCAGAGTCTGTGGAGAGATGGCAGGCCTGCATGGATTTTTGTTGTGGATCAATGGTTCTTCAGACTGAAATTGCTCTAAGGGCCTACATAATTGTTCCTTTTTTATCTTTGTTGTACAGTATGTGTAGGCAGCTCTAAATCCATGCCAGTAAATAACTAATTCTGCTTTTTAAAATACAATTTCTTTGTTTTGTTTCTGATATAAAGCTCTAATGGCAGACAGTATGATAATTATGTTTGCTTGACATAAGATTCATTCCATTGAGAACACTTAATGTCAGCAGCATGCAAACTAGATAGCAGTCATTTTTTTTGTTTCCATGTGCAAAGGAGCTCCCGTACCAAATCAGTTATATTATCTATTCAGATGGACTCGGAGAGCTTTGAAGGCCACTTAATTAGCCTCCTCAGTGGTGACTGGATATTTGACCTTTAAGAGTAAATTGAGTCTTTTACGGTGGTTTCTCTTAAGTGGGATTTCCAGGAGTAAAAAGGGGAGAGGGGCGTAGGGAGATCCAAATGTTTCTTGATTTTCCCTCTCAAGCATGACAGCGGGCCTCAGTGGCTGAATTTGTGGCTCTGCAAAGTCGCCTCCAGAGAGGATGAGGCTCAGTCATGTAACACTTCCCTGACAACCAAAGCTTGCATCAACCTTATTGCGCATCACGGTGTGGGTGTATGAGTATGAGTGAGTGAGCATGTGCTACATGTGCAGAAACCTGGTGAACTCATGGCAGGAAATGCATCACAAAATGTTAATGCTCCTTTCCTCCAATCCATTCCAAATGCCATGCAAATTGCTCCATAAGTCTCGGCCTGTGCTTATTGGCTGGGAGTGAAACTGCGGCACCAATCTCAGTAGCCTCGCTCGTGTTTGACCGCGGCTCACAGTAACCCGGCAGAATTACTGAACGATGCTGATGCCATGTGACTGCCAGCGCAATTCATTGCTTGGCCTAAAAAGCTTTGGATGCACTTAAGAGGTTGCTATGGACGTAATGAATAAATGAGTGCTATGAAATTACTCCTTCCGGGAAAGCACTTTCTATCTGTGTTGGTAAATGATCGCATATGTGGCTGCTGTGGACACCTTTGTAAACATCTAAATCACTCGCCATTGACCAAACCCCAACTAATCATTATTTTTACTTCCTCTTTTAATCAAGGGTTCTTCTCGGGAAACGTTCCTCTTTGTCTTTTGCATAAATGAATGGAAGCAGTGAGAGAGTGGTTAGGATTTCTTGCAGTGATTATCTTCCAGCATAACTTTATTAGAAATGGTCTTTGAAAGTCAGAAGGTTAGACATTGAATTTGGCGGTCCTTCAAGTCACTTTTATTTGTAGCTTTTTATTTTCATTTGTAAAGGCTTTCATAACTGTTTTAAAGCGACTTTAGAGTAAGTGATAAAACCAAAGATGACAGTGTCAAAGGAAAAAAATAAATCTCAAATTGAATTGTGATGTTAGTTCACATAAGTTAACATGTAAATTAAAGTCTTTCATTTGATATATCAGAGGTTAATTTGCTGAAGGATTTACAAAACTATTCAAGTCATTTAATTGTTTTAAGACGTTTGCTTAGATTTCCATGTTCCACTGCTGTTCGATAACAATTTCCTGCTACTTGAATTTGACATATTTCATATTCATATACCCCATACATAGAACAGATAAAAGATGATAAAAGAAAATTTCACATTTAAATTCAATGTCTTTGTAGCCTAATCATTAGTGAATTTTACTAGCAGTTTCTATGTGAAAATTTTTTAAGTAAATCCTACACCAAGTTTTAGTATATATTATAGTGTACATTATGTAGACAATTATTGTCAAGTTCAATTCATTTCTGTTCATTTCACGTTTATTTATAGAACGCTTTTTACAGTACATAACATTTCGAAACAGCATGTTTCTGTGTTAAAATTAGAGTAATTTGTTACATCAACATAATGTCCATATGGCAGAAATTAGCAGTTCTAATATAACACAGATCATGCAGTTAGTCATGTATTCATTTCACTAGCAGGTAGTAAGTGTCATGCGTTCATTCAAGCAGAAAAAAATTAACACAGTAAAGCAATGATTACGTTATGATCATAAATGCGTGCGTTAAATGTGTGTTGCAATGAAAAAATGCCTCTGACAAGTAACAAAAAAGTGAGTTAAACCCATCCTGAAATCATTATTGTTTTATCTGCTTTAAGTGGTGAATAGCTCAGATGCTCTGGCAGGGTTTTTTTGCGCTGGCCTCTCCTGGCTCTGAGGCTTAGTGCATTTTGGATGGTTTCTTAGTGACTTTGATGGTGCTGTGCCATCCCAATCATTTTAAAAGTTTGGCACAATCCATGTATATTTGACGGCAACAGAAATGGGATAACTGATGGAGAAAATGGCAAATAAATCCTGAAGTCTCCAAGCTGTGCCGTAGCAGCAGTTTTTCTTTCCTCCGGAAAGCTGTTCTCGTCTGAGTTATGGGAGGGGTGTGTGCCTGAACTTGCCGCTTGCCTGCTAACACCAGAGCAGTCCGTACAGAGTAATTATTCACTGCATTATAGGCGTCTCATTCGATAGAGAGTTGCAGAAGACTCTGCCGTATGCTCACGCTGACCACGCCAAGGGTCTCCTCGTTCGTTCATTGGGGATGTTGTTTCTGCGATGTATCACGTAAATTAACTAGATTAAGCAGATTTCATGTGTTGAGCGCATAATTGCATGATGTGTGTGAAAATGGCGAGCAGATGATTTATCTCACATCGTTTGTAACTGAGACCTTTCCGCCAGCCCCTCAGTGCCCTGCCATCCATTTGTCTGCCTCTGCATAAATGATTTACCAATGTAATTAGCACCTGTAGCCATCAACGAAGAAACACTTTTACGAAATAATACCATTCTGACAAAGCACAACCATCCTAATCAAGAATTAAATATCAGAAAACTGTCATAGAGTTAAGATTTAGCATTGCACAGATTTTAAGTGTAGGTGATTTTTAGGCTGCATTTATTTGATCAAAAATACAGTAAAAACTTATATTGTGAATTTTCTCAATTAGGTTTTTGCAGCTGTTACTCCAGTCTTCAGAAATCATTCACATATGCTAATTTGATGCTCAAACGGCATCTCAAAATTTTGTGGAATCTAATACATTACACAATTTTTTATGATTCTTTTAAGGAACAACATTTTCAAATGAACAGCATTTCAAATAGAAACAAAATACAATTTGTAAAATTGTAAATGTCTTTATTGGTCCGTTTCCTTCTGAATATAAAAAAAAGTACAGGCCCCAATTTATTCAAAAAGGACTATATGCATTGTAAGACATTTCAACAGTATACTGTAAATTAGCTACAAAAGCTAACAAAAATACCAAAACGAAGAAAGAAGCATGGAATATGTCTTATTAAATTTCAAGTTGCATATGTATAATTGCCACAGAACGTTTGCCCGAACCAAAGTAGAAATGATATGAAATCCACCCCTGTGTTTCTTTAATTGTGATATTGTGCTAGTAGAAAATGAAGTGACATGATTTCCAGAGTAGCTGTTTGATTAAGGCACTTGTGAAAGAGAGCTGATGCCTGGCCACAAGATGGACTGCATTAGCATTCCCCGAAGCAGCTTCCCCTGACATGTGATAAAATAGCATTCAGTTCAGTGTATTTGCATTCAAAATTGTAATTCTCATTCACATGGTCTATCTACCTGCTAGATGAGATTGGTAGTCCTTTAGAATAATTGAGAGACACGAGACAGGAGGGATGAGAAATGTTTTGCCCGAGCTATAAAACACACAGACTGCTCATGTGGGCCAGGAGAATATATTGATGGGGTTCCAGAACTCATCAGACAATTGTTCGGTCAGGCTACTTGCATTAATCGTGAAATAAATTGAAAAATGCAATCAATGATTGCAGAGAATGTTCTGTGGTAATGATATCACTTCGAGATAATCCAATAATTGAGAACTTGATGTATTCTGTACTGGTATTTCTCTGCTTAGCCTGTCAAAATAAAGCATCTGAAGCTGTGCGGAGTGAGGGGAACCGGCACAGGGAGGGAGACTCTAATTCCCAAGCCCCCCCTTTAAGTGTTTGGGGGATCAGAGCCTCAATTAAACATCAAAGTAGGGTTCATTCTGACTGTGTAAAACCAGTTGTCCAAAAAGAGGACAAAGGTTGTCCTGCATATTAGAATAAATTTGTTCCCATTGAGACTGAAAGGTTGGAGACAATGCTGCAGTCATCTCTTACATGTTCCTTTTTTGAAAGGAACCTCCTCTGACAAAAGGAGAAAATAAAAATGAATATTTGCCCATTACCATCTCTATAAAGCAAGGGAGAGCAGGCAGAATTATAATGCATATATATATATATATATATATATATATATATATATATATATATATATATATATATATATATATATATATATATATATAGTTTGATTCCTTTATATCACAAAATTGTTAGGATATTTATTTAGGATAGTTATTTTTATGGTTTTGTATGTATGTGTGTGTGTGTGTGTGTGTGTGTGTGCAGGGATGGATAAATAAATAATAAATATAATAAGATAAATAGATAGAAATGTAATTTTACAAAACATTTACAAAACATGGTCATTATATATAATTACAATTATTAAAATTGTTATTTATAAATATTATTATATTATAATTAATATTTATAAACTCAAAGCAAACCTTTTTATGTATTTTTCTTCGTGTAATTACCCCTTCTATCCCCTTTATCAAGCACGATAAAAGAAAAAAAGAAAGACGCCATTTTCCCTTAAAGAATCCAGCAAATGCATGTGCAGTATGTTGGATTAGTATGAACCTCAGCAGCAGTTTAACAGCTGTATACATAAGAAACATTGCTCGATTGACGAGAGGGATCATCGGAGGTCCCAGAAGTCCCAGCATATGTTTCTCCGCTATCATGTGTATGTGTGTTTGGGGGAAGGGTAGCAGCGAGCAAATTGGCCTCTGTTTTGCCATTTTGTTCAAACTGAGCCTAGAAGAAGAGTTGGGGTAATTGTGGTGGATCAGCAAGAACAAAGCAGGATCCATCAGTGAGTGTGATCTCTTGTGAGGCAGTGTCAGGGAAGGCTATGTGAACCTGCAGCCCGGGCTGATGAAGGTTTATAGATTAATGAGCGCTGAATGCAGCTTTTTTTTTTTTTTTTTTTTTTTTACCCTGCCTGTTGTATCGACAGCATCATTTTGCTTTTAAGCCCCAAACTCAATATCGCAAGAGAGAATCCTTGCTCCTCTGCAAGTTTGGATCGACACTGAGGACACACCATTTGTAACTTAGTGTTTGATGTTACTTTATTAATCACCCCTGTGTGGTAATTGTTTTTATGATTCGTAATTTAATCTGCAATCTTCGAATGAAGTTTTGTCTCAATTGCCACATTCCGTTCCCTTTAATGATCCAGAATAATGGAATATACAAAGAAGGAAGACGGATTAACGTTGGATTAGTAGTGTTCTCCCTTACTTTTCCTATTTTTGGAAAAAATTACTACAGAAAATATTCATATATTAAATATAAAAATGGATTTCTATTTAGTTTTGTGAAAAAAATATTATTATTAATTATCATTATGTAATAGATAGCTCATTTTATTTTAGTGTGTTAGCTATTGTATTAGTTTTTGGCTTTTTTAACCTAATCAAAATAATCCAACTGTAGATAGATTGAGATGAATCGGAATGCACAGCGAACTGGAAAACTGGAAAGCATAAATTGTCAGGCACTAATCTGAATCTTTAGATGATGTTTTTTTCCCTGAATGTCTGTGGAGGTTACGGCCTTGTATTAGTCGGATTCGTCCAGTGCGGGGGAACCACAGTATAGGTGTGTTTTCTCTCAACAGCTTTGGCCACATCCGCTGCAGACCCTAGACTTCTCTCTGATGTCCTCAAAAGTGCAGTCTGTACCGTGCACCTAGATGTATGAAGGCCCTGCCAGTCCAGATATTCAAATATTGATGAAGAGTCTTAAAAGGCTTAGATCTGGCTGCCTCTTCCCCTCCACTCTCTCTGATAAGCTTAGTGTTGTGAAAGTGCAGGATTCAGTAGAGCTACTGCAGCATTGGGAATTTCTGCTGGCTCAGCTCGCACTTCCTTCACCCACCCTCCTTTCTCATTATTCCTCGGAGCAGCGCATAAATTAGCAGTACCTATAGCTCTCTCTCAGCCAAACATTTTAGAAAGGTATTCATCGATGCTTAGAGGGACTGAGATGGCTTTTCTAATACAGATGCCGTTAGCATTTTATTAGCATTACCTTTGATCTAACATCAATAGCTTTAATTGAAATAAAGTGCTGTATTTTAACTGTGTATAGAGAACTGCAGGCATCAATTTTGGACTTATCTTTATTCTAACATCAGTGGATCGCTATATGTTTTATTCCCTGGAGGATATTATGATTTCATGACTCAAGTGCTTCCTGTCAAGTCTTAAATGATACTGCAAGTGCGTCAGCTGTCGCTTTATGCAGTAACAAGGCTGTATGTGTAATGCAGGGTTATTACCATAAAATGTAAAATAAATAAATAATAAGAATAAGAAAAATTAAAATAGATATGTATGTGTATATGCCTATGTAATGTTTTTTTATAATGCTGTAGCTTATTTTAGTGAAAAAAATAAAAATTATATATATATATATATATATATATATATATATATATATACACACTAAAGATTACAGAAATGCAAAAAATGCACACTCAACAAAATTAGCAATTAGTAAAAGGAAAATTGAAAATATAAAAATAACTTCTGATTTAAAATACTAATTAAAACTATAATAGTATCTCAATGAGAGTATAGTAACATGGTGTAATGTATACAATTATTTTTATTGCCTTATAGTAAATCTGATAATACATTTGTAGAGATTAATGTCATCATAAATAATGTTAAATTAAAATCCAGAACTGTGTCTCAAAGAAACCTACCTGCAAAGCTACAGTACTGTAAAATGTTTTAACAAAAATGCTGTTAAATGTATTTATTTTTTTACAATTATTTTATTTACTTTTTTTATAATATCTAAAATATTATAGGTTTATGTATTTTTTTTTTTAAATGTCCTGATATCAAGCAGTGTAATCTTTCAAAAAACTTTTACAAGAAACAATGTTGAAATTATGAGGTTTATTTTAATATATATATATATATATATATATACAGACTATATATACAGACTTTACATACTCTATACAGATGTTTTGGTTGTGATTAAAGTCGATTCAGTAAAATCAGTGTAGTTATTCTAAAATAGCATCAGATTCTTCTTTGACAACAAACTAAAATATTCCAGATTTCAATTTACAAGACAGTTATAAATTGTAACTTTTATTATAATGCATACAGACGCAGACTTCAATGCATTATGTATATGCAGTGCTATTTTCTTGGTGAGCGTCAAATCCTACATTATTACGTTTGTAGGAATGTGTAGCACCTGTGGCAACAGCCCTGTTTTAATTCCATCTCTGAGGCTCTGCTGAAGTTTTCGCCGATTTATCAGAGAATTGATTTTCAATCGTAGCACAATGCAGACCTCCTTTGTTTAGTTTCTGGTTTTCAGTTATGCTTTCCTCTGCTCTGTCTTGCGCTCTTCCCCCTCATCCATCGGTCCGGCTGAGCGCAGTCTTCTGTGTCAGCTTAATAAAGTCATTCTGCTCGGCCGTGTTCTGCCGCTTGTACTCAGCAGAGTGCTACTTATTGACATTTTTTCATTCTGCTTTTTTTTTTTCCTTTTTTTCCACTGCATGTGTAAGTCCTATAGAGCTCATTGAGGGACTGAGTTAGGCCTGCTCTCTCTCGCTCCTGCAATCCTGTGCCACAACAGTTCAGTATTACCCTCCATCTCTGTCTGTCTCTCTCAAGTACTCTACGTAAGTCAGCAAGAGGCCGAGAGAGAGAGAGAGAGTGTGTATTCTGAGTGAAAAGGAGGGAAGCAGACCATTAGAGGTAAAGGATAAGCAAGCCCTTCGAGAGTCCTTTTGTCCTTTCAGACGGAGGAGGGCTGTTTGTGCTACTATTGTTGGTTTTCCCCTTGATTTCATCTGGAAAGTATCATTACCGAACAAGAGCCTCTTCGGAGCGGTTTGAGGCCATCTCCGCGCAGTATGCCGTGGCTTTTGTGGAATCGTGTGTGCCTGAGAAGCCTTGAAACGCGAACTTGAAACAATTTACATCCTGAGAGCTATCGGAGCCCATTCAGCGCATAGGATTTAGTTCATGTAATGATTGTTAATGTCATTTTAACATGTTCAATTTGTCAATGATGTATGAAGTATAAAACATTATTTAATACAAATATGTTTAAATCCATTTAGAGTTAGTCCTATCCCCTCACCATTATGTGTACTTAATACATAAATTACTTTTTAAGTAACCTCTTAATGTACCCATTTTTGACATTGGATTTTGATACGTATCAGTCCACACTTGTTATATTGTTCACGTGGAGCACACACACACACACACACACACACACACACACACACACACACACACGTATGTAGCCTATGTGTGTTTATAGCAGTTTTCCACGTGAATTATTTATTCCATATAAATTATTACAATAAGTAAATAATTACAATATCGACATAATAAGAAGGATTCTAATTTGAATTATTTTATTTTATGTTCATCGATGAAAAATGTCCTTCAATAGTTTTCTTGTTTTACGTTTTCTACAAATGAAATTTAAAACGAGGTAGAATGAGTAAACACACGCACACACAGAACAATAGTACACACACAGGACGTAAATACACACACTCTCGCTCACACACATGATTCTTAATAATTTGTTGTTACCTGGATGATCCACAGACAAATCCTTCAGGTCCCACAAATGCTTTGGTTTTCCAGCATCTTTTGAGTATTTCAGCCCTTTCCAACATTGACTGTATTATTTTGAGACTGATCTTTTCACACTGAGGACGACCGAGGGACTCATACGCGCTATCACAGAAGCTTCAAACAATCACCGGTGCTCCAGAAGGGCGTGAAAACTTTTGGAATTTAAAGATCAAAGTAAACAGAACTTATTTTGTCTTCTGTGGAACTGAAATTGAAAGTGTCTGCTGCAGCTTCTAAAGGGCAGTACTTAAAAAAACAAGCTATTTAGGCAAAATAATAAAAATCTTCACACATCTTCAATCTATTTAAAACAGTTTCCCCCCTGCTCTTAAAGCATAATTTTAACTTCTGGAGTATCAGTGAAGGTTTGAACATTTTGTAATAGTTGCATAGTTCCACAGTTGTCCACAAATAGATGGATCTGAAAATAATATACACAAAAGAACATATATTAGTGTTAAAGTGCTATTGTAGCAAAAATAAACTATTATTGCTAAAACAAAGGAAGTACATTGGAATTTAATGAGCCATATTTTTTTAACAGTACTACCTATTATGTATTGATATAATATTACTTGTATTTACAACACAGTCCACTGATTAGCTGTCAGCGCTAAATTCACAGTAGTTATCAGCTTCTTGTTATCAGAATTTTGCTAGGGGTGTTTCCCTAAAAAAACCCTGTCTGTTCACTGATTGATTCTTCTGCCTTAAATAATCTGCATTTGGGAGCAAATGCTGACAATTAAAAGTACCATAGCCGGCGTAAAATAATCAGCATATCGTGACATTAATTGCATCAAAATTAATTACTTGAAATTTTGTAATTGATTGACAGCCGTAACGATGATATAATGACATAATAACATAAAAAACACAAACCATGAATGTCAGCAGTTGTCAGTCCTTGTTAAAAATAACAGAGAAGAAAAAAATAGTTTGAATTTCAGATTTCAGCACAGGACTATATATAAAAATGTATGCCAGCAGTCTGAATCCAGAAGCATGCTGTGTGCCCCAGAGCTATTGAGAAGCTTCTCCTAACGACCTGCTAGGGGCCGTTGGCTGAAAGGAAAGTGCTACCAAAACAAGTGAGCCATCATTAAGGTCAGCGGCGCTAAATAATACAATTCCTACTCTACAAGCAAACCTAGTGGTGCCCTATTTATTCTCCTTTTCCCTTTTTAACAGGCAAACAACATGTATTTGTATAAAATGTTCATAGCCTTTTTTTTTTTTTTTTAAATCGCTGACGTCGTTCCCGCATTTTAAAAGAATTTCACGATTAATTGAAAACATGATATAAACTTCCAAAAAGCAACGAGTAACCATCAGCGGAAGTCTTACTACTAATTTGATACGCAGGTATTTTGAGGTGACAAGGTTAATGCATCCATTTTTTCTCATATCATATCAAATCAAAGCAATTTCCCTGGCCTTTATTCCGTCTATCTGTGGGTCATAATCCTCTTTAGGGTCTTTCTGCAGCTATGTCCAGTTACTAAATGATGAAAATCTTATTCGGCTTCACTCAGTGGCCTGGCTAATGGGAAATGAGCACACTTTGAAAAACAGCTAAGTGTTTTAGGCTGAGAGGAAAGTGGAACTGTTAATATCATTACATTTGAAGAGAGCGTTTGTAACACAGATTCTATTTCTTAAATGAAGATTGGCCAGTGCATTATGGATGTATTGTCGGCAGGCATGAGGGAAAGATTAGTGGTATATCCAGGAACCCTCTCAGCGTAACCAGACCCTAATCTCTTAATTGTGTAGTTCTCTTTCAAACACTCAACAAGCATTAACAAAATTAGAAATGTTTTTCTTCCCCCTCCTCTTTGGGGGTTGAGTATGATTGATTAGTGTTTGAGAAACTCTGTGCATCGAGGCATGTAGAAATACTCTGCTCAATTGAATTCAACTTGATTCTTTATAGCGGTGGTTCTCAGCTGGTGGGTTGCAACCCAAAAATGTGTCGCAGCTTTCTTCTTGTATTACAGTAGCTTGCGTTGCTCAAACTGTATATTCATGCGTAGTTCGTATAGCGAGGCTAAGCGGAAGTGCTTCCGTAATCTTCTTTTATTGACATCAAAGGCTGCACATCCAGTCAAACTCCTCTCTCCCGTCTGTGAAGCTAGTAGACGAACAGGTTGCTTGACATCCCCTCATCCTCAAAATCCACGAACGAAACTAATTTAAAGGAATACATTTAATGTAGTCGCTTGATAAACATAGTTGGTGCAATATTACTGACTGCTCGCCGAGAGCATGAAGCCATCAAAATTCAAGAGGATTTCTGTTTTAAAGTTCAGTATTGTAGATGTTTATTAATGTATTTCTGTACAGTCACACATACACACCAAAAAATTCACATTTACTACAGGCTTGAACTTTTACAAACCGTTGTTTTAAATCGAATCAATACTCGGAGGGATATACAAAAATGAAATGTGTTGTTATTTACTCACCCTTAAGTTGTCCCAAACTTGTATGAGTTCTGTCGAGCACAAGAAGAATGTAATGTTGGTAATCAAACATTTCATGGTAGCCACTGACTTCCATAGTATTTTGTCCACACTATATAAGTCGGTGGCTACCGTCAACTGTTTTTTGTTTTTTTCTTCAAAACCTCTTCTTTTGTTCCCAATAGATGAAATAAATGCTTACAGGTTTGTAACATCTTGAGGGTGAGTGGATGATGACAGTATGTTCATTTTTAGGTGAAAACAGGTTTTTAAAACAGGTTTTTTGTCTATGACCAACCTCAATTTATATATATATATATAAATTCACTGGTAATCTTGTTTCAGTATGGATATATTTGTGTATTTTTGGTACAATCCTGGTACTGTATTGGGTTGCCACTTGAATGCAAATCTAAAATCTGTGTCCTGAAGCAAAACCAGTTTAGAACCACTTGCTCTATACCATTCTTATTATTTGAGAGAAAAAAAAGGGAAATATTGCTATGTGTACCATTTCTAGCATGGGAACGATGTCTTGCCTGTCTTATTCCCTGCTTTCGCCACCTTTTGCATGGTTCCATGTTGCAAACCTCAGTTTTGACAGATCTCATTTTCTCTCCCCTCAGCCCGCTCTCGATGATTGACTTGTAATTACTGAAGGGAGGTGCTGTATTTGGTGTGTAATGTGTTACTCTAATTTGTATGTCTCTGTTGACAGATTCCAGGACAACCAATGAGTTGTGATACGGACCAGCTCAGGGTAAGTGATGCTTCGGTGCTGCTTTTTTGTGTGTGTTTGTGTTTTGTGTGCGTTTTGTGTCGCTGTTGTGCTTCTGGATGTTGTGGGTATTGACCTTTTAATTAATCAATCCATGGCTATCCCAAAACTGCGATTCATTCATGTAAAGACAAATTATTTCATCACAATGACTTTGGAATGAATTTTTGTGTATCCTTCATGTTCATTTCAGCATCCACAGCCGAGAAGATGATGATATTAAATCAATAGGCACAAAAAAAAAAACTTCAATTTTACTCTCATACAGAAACCCGTTATTCCCTCATACTCTGCTGTGTCCATATTAAAAATACAACAAAGCTTACCTTGCCTTCTCATTAAACATTAATAGTGGCTCTCAAACCCTTCTGCTCACTCACTGGCCTGAAAAACCAGGGTTGCAAAGGTGTCAGCTTCAGTCTTGATGAAGACCCTCCCAAAGATCTTCATCTTCTTCAGAAACACCACATTTGTGTGGAGGGATGACCGTGTGTCCTGCCGGCTCTGCCTTGAGCTCACAGAGCGCACAGTGTGTATGTGCAGCCCTGCAGAATCATGGGAGGGATGTGTACAGCGTGCAAGAGCGGAGGTGCTGCAGTCCCCTCTCAGTGCTGTAATTTATCATGGTTTGTTGAAGGGTTTTAACTCTGATAGGGCTGATATGATTAATGCACAGACCTTCCTATTCATACACACCCATCACTCTCATTTTCCTACCAACTACTTTCTTTATTTGTTTTTTAATGATACATATATTTTTCATTTCTTATGTAATTTAGAGCAGTAAATATGGACTAAAAACAGCAATGAGTATACGGTATGTGTATTTAAATATTCATTGGCCTCTCTAAATAGTAGTAATAATAATAATAATGGCTCTTGGAAATATGAAAACATTGAAAAACTAATATAATTAATTTATTATATATATTTTTTCTAAATTTTGATTATTTGATTATTATATTTGATATGTATCAAGTACGATGTTCTTAGCTTTTTTCTTTTGTAGGTTATGTTTTCGTCATAATCTAATCAAATGAAAACTGCTTTAACTTTAAGACGGTTTAGCTACTATTATAGACTTGTAGCTTTTTAATTGGGTTAAAGGGCACAATCAGACCGAGGAGACAGCAGCTGGGTCGGTCTGCCTCATGTTAATGGACATTTCAGTTCCCATGACCATTAGACCTTTCTGGCCCCGAAGTAAAATGGTTTAACAAAATTGCTGAAGTATGTTCGTTTTGCTCGGGTGCACATACAGTGCGCTTTACATTGTACCTGCCATTTATTTTTGTTTTAATATGTCAACAGTCAATTATTGTTTTCTGAATGTTGTTCAGAGTATTGACCGGATCTCTCTGTACTAATCGTTTCATTCAGAAGAAAAACATTTCATCTTGTTGCAAATGTGTTTTCTCTCTCTCTCTCTCTCTCTCTCTCTCTCTCTCTCTCTATATATATATATATATATACAGTATATATATATATAGTTGTATAGTTCTGACACTCAAATCTTAGAAAATTAGCAGTTTTTCTTTCTGTTTGTTAGTTCTCTTTAACACAAACCAGTTTCATAATGACACCATCCTCCCGGAAGTGACATCATTGTTGCCGAGAACAGCACAGAACAAACAAGTCATAAACAACCAATAATTAGTATTTTTGTATTTAAGACTGTATAAGACTACAGATACCCTTATAAATGAATAAGCTGAAAATAAATACATAAAAAGCTGCACGTATAAAATACTTGAAACTGTTCACTCGAATAAGTTTTTAATGAGTGAAAGCTCAAAAGACACCGCATAACAGCAATCGCCCTATTCCATTTGTTATCATTGTGAAATGTAATTTATTTTTTGAGCATTGCTGCCGTCTGTGCTTTGCATTATGCCTTAGAAAATCCCTTACCTGTGGCAAATCACTTTAATGCAGCCATATTGCTTTAATATGATACGCGTGTGTTTGTGTACTTGCTGTATGCGGGCCCGAGTCTGAGCCTTTAGCTTAATCGTTTGTCCTCGCACTCTCTTTCTGTCTTGTTGTGACGGTTGTACTTTCTTTTTTATTGTTTTCCTTTTAAAGGGGAGTCAAATTGCTTCCTGAGGAGAATTTAATATTCAAATTTCCCTCAGAATTTAATTTCCCTCATAAATACACTGGCAAATCTCATTGCGTTTGTGTCTCACACGCATAAAACAAAAAAATGGACCTCGCTCAAATTTCCATTTTGTCCCCTCTCGGTTTGAAATCCATTTACGGAAAGCTTCTTTTTTGTTGTTTTCCGTTACTCTCGAGTTTCTCTAATACCTGTGTTTGATTAAAACCCCCATCCCTCTTCTAAACAGCAGTAATGAGTTTCAGCCTCATGTGCTCTTTTCTAGATAGTTCTGTCTGCGCTTTAGCTGGCTGCGTGTCTGCTCTCTCAGTAGCAGTAGCGTGGTAGAGTCAGCAGATGGCTGTAGAAAAGTGCTGTAAGGAGGCAGCCAGTGCGTCAGAGCCAGAGCAACCCGAGCGGGAAGGCCTTGGCCTCAGTACACGCTGCTTTTATCTCCAGCACATTCACTCCGGACGAGGAGGAGGAGAAGAAGAAGAGGGGGGAAAAACCCGTCCAGGCTGCAGAGTCAGGTGCAAGCTCCACATTTAGGAGAGGGTGGCGCTTTCGGTCTCCTTTTCATCATTTTTGATCTCAGTTTACCTGTGTATTATTTTTTTTTTCCGCATCCTTTTTTTAATTCGCTCGAATCTCTCAGAGCTGAGATCGCAGTATTTTTTTATTTTTTTTCGGAGGAAGTTGCAAGCTTATTTTTTCGGTCAGTTGTCTTCTTACCTTCCCTCAGGACAGAAGATGAGTCTTTTGATTTCCCACTGATGTCTTTCCCTGCGCATCAGCTTCCGGACGACAGCGTTTGAGGATCTGAGCAGCATTTTGTTAGAGGGAAAAGTCCTTTTTGTGGGGGGGAGATCTGTTTCGGATCGTCCTATCAGCTGTGCGTTAACGTACACGTACCTTTCTTGTGGAGCCTGTACGAGAGAAACCTACACCATCACCCTCCTCTCTCTCTCTCTCTCTCTCTCTCTCTCTCTTTCTCTCTCTCTCTCTGGCACTTTGAGTGCACAGTTGTACTGGACTTCCTTGGTGCACGGATCTTCTCATTAAATAGATACGTCAGGAATTGGCGTCTAAGCAGGGGTTGTCAGTGAAAGGGTGAGGAGGACCAAGTGGGGAAAGGCAAAAAAAAAGAAGAAGAAGAGCAAGAACAAGACTGCTAGAAGCATCTCAAACCTTGTGAAGTAGCTTCTTCTTCCTCCAAGTGTCAGTTTTAATAAGCTCTATTATAGTGATATAATAAATTATACAAAAGAACTGTGAGCCTGAGAGAGTGGAAACAAGAAGGATTCAGCCGGGTTTCCGTAGCCGATCTCGAGAAGTTAAAAGAAGCTAAGTAAGGAAGCGTTTCCTCACTGCCGGAGAGCCCCTGACTCCTCGCTCAAGATGATGATGTATTTGTGGGTAGGTAACCGATTGTGCCACGTTCGTTGGTGTTTGCAGACTGCCGTGCGTCTGTGCGTGTGTGTGTGTGTGTGTGTGTGTGTGTCGTTATTGACGTTTACGTGTTTTCTCGTCTGATAGCTTGAGCTTGTTTGTTGCAGGACAGAAACCAGTATAAACACATCTGATCCTCTCCACACAGCGAGATACGCTCTGTTGTGTTGTGTTTGTATACCGGTTAGCAATCAGTCATTTGAAAGTTTCATCCCTCTCTCATCTCGTCCTTGGCGAGACTACTCTTTCTTTGGAGTAGAGAGTGTCAGAGAAGCGGTGCGTGACACGTTGATTCATAACTGCAGGGTTAAAGCACAGGAAGTCATTTTAGAGAGCTGTAAGCGCGTGTGTCTTGGCCTGCTCATTATCTGTCTCTTCACCTGCCATTATCACTCAAAATCAGTCCTAGCTGAGGAAATTTCGCTGCACTTAATTGCCCATGGAATAAATTTAAAGCACCCTGATGACTTCTTCACTGTGAGGGTTTATCAGGAAATTAATCTCATTTTAACAAATCTTAATCTGATGGGCAGTTCAAGCGAAAACAGAAATAAGGAACAAGTTTAGCCTTTACATAATGTGGCAGCTGGAGTTTTGATTTCTTTCTTTCTTTCTTTCTTTTTATTATGTTTGATTTTGTATTTTCACTAGCAATGAAAAGGGCATTTTGATCCATAAAATAACATAGATAATAATAATAATAATAATAATAATAATAATAGTAATTATAATATAAATAGTTTTATAAATGTTATATTTTAATATGCAATTAAATTATCATTATGATAACGATTATTATTTTTTATAACAATGTGCACTTAATAATTATAAAATTGTATTGGTTTTTAATAATAACAATGCATTTTTACGTACTACTACTGCTACTACTAATGCATTTTCTTGTGCTGTTGACAATTATGTAAGCAGAATTAATATGTTAATTATTTTTAAGTACAGAAGTATCCTTATAATATTAATCATTGAAGTGAAAACATGCTTTTAAACTATATCAGTAGTCAGAAGAGCTCAAAATCAAAGACTTGATAAACACACAAGACAGTCTCCAGTTACTTAGGCATTCAGCAAACTGAAATTCTATATTAAGAAAATGAATATTGAATGTTTAATTGGAACATGGGTGGTCTGGAAGGAATATGCTTCGTAGAAAAGATTCAAGGATGAAATTTCCCAGGAGATACAGAAAATTACTGTGCTGTATAAAAGTATACAGTTCTTGCTAAATATTTAATTTGCATAGTTTAAGGTGGCTTATGACAAGAAATTGACTTTTTTTGCTGGTTCATTTGAACAGTACCGATGGGTGATAACCTATTCTGCATTTCACTAAATAAAATAAAACAATTAGTTAATAATTAAATTCTAATTCATTATTTACATAAAAGATAATGGAATCCGTACATCTATATACATACACACATTACTGCCCTAAATTCAGAACAGTCCTAAATTAATTTACATAATAATGACAGGATGATGACCAGAGGCAGCTATAGTGTATATACGCGTGTAATAAAAGTGTATAATGCGTATGTAATAATAGAGTGCATTCTGGGCTAAAGCTATGAATGTGACATGTCGTTCTTTTTAAGAGGCCTCCGGTGGCCATTTGACAATAGAGTTCATGCTCTGTATCAACCCGTCAGTATTACTTTTGTCATAGATCATATGACTGTAAACTGGAATTAATTGCGTGGGTTACTTTTTTAGCCAGCTTTGGTACATTGTGCCGCATCCAAATACTTCCGCCGTGACGATGTAGTCTTAATTGCAAAATAGGCCCCACGTCATCTATTGTCTGTAAACAAATAAACAAAATACAAATGAAAAAGAAGTTAAAGGAAGCAGCAGTCCACTTTTATGCCCTGCTGTCAGTTGGAGCCCATCAGGATGAGGAATGAATCACTGAGGTAGAGAAAAGACTGAAGCAAACAGCAGTGTCAGAGCTGTGCTGCTGTCCAGGCTGATGTTATTGCCTTTCTTACTATTTACTCTCCCCCCTCCACCCTCTTCTGGAAAAACTGCTGTGGAGGCACTTCTAGCCCCTTGTCAGAGTTGTCTTTCAATAGATGCTATGAAAGCAGTTTATTCAATTGATTGATAAAGGCTGCCCTCCATGATAACCAATAGAGGAGCCACGGGGCCATGCCGTGTGTAGGAGGCACATATTGCGACTTAACTTTGTGACACCAATACAGAAAAACTCAAAACTTGCAAAGCAGGAATCTTAACTGCTTATGGTCCGTTCTTTTTTTTTAAGTGCCACATTTGAACCATTCATTATATAATGGATAATGTATAAAAGGCCCCTTATTACTGTTAGAAGAAATTGTTAAAGTGTTATTGCAAATCTGTGTTTTTTATATGGGTGAATTCAAAAGGAGCGTTTTTGTCCATAAAATATACATTTGTAGCGATTAATGTAAAGTCACCTTTTTTTATAGTGCAATACAGATTGTTTCAAAGCAGTTGTACAATGATAAATCAGCATCAGTGATGCAGAATTCCTCAAGTACAAGACAAATACATATTCGGCTGCAAGAAGATAACAGTGTCGTTATTTAAGTCAGTTCAGTGTTGATTCAGTTCAGTTCAATCACTGGGTGAAGATTGATGCAGTTATAAGCAGCTGAAGTAAAGGCAATAGTGTAGATATTGAGCTTGAGTCGGTTCAATACTTAAAAAAACAGTAAGAAAAATGTACTTAATTCAGAAAGTACTTAAACATAAAAATAAAAAAATCTACCTAATTAATTATTCATGCCCCAGTGCATGATGGGAACAACGCTTCATAACCTTCATATTTGTTTAAAGAATATAAACAATAAAATATAAAAAATATATAAACACAAATAAAAATAATATGTATAAACATAAAAAATAAAAATAAAGTAAAATATACTGTTCAAATATAGCATTAATATAGAATATAGAAGTACTAATATATAATTGACTCTTTTTTTAATTCTCACTTGAACTAACTTATTTAGTGTAGAAATTACATTTGTGTCGATGTTGCAAAATTAATAAATTATAAAAAAATATAAAGCAAATTTACAGAAGACAGTAGTGTTATTGTTCTGTTCTGTTAAAGCCAGTGCTATCATTTTGTTAATATTGCTAAATATTAAGTGTTTTAAAACCCAACTAGTCAAGGGCAAGAGTGAGAAAAGCTGAGAAATAGATACTCAGGACCTGAATCACTGAACCAGTCTTTTGAGTTGGTTTTTGATATAATCCATCTCTTTTTGACTGAGCTGTTGTTTAATGTTGTCATTAGAAGTACATCGTTTTCCCTTCATACAGATTAACGATATGTGTTTGCGTGCATGTGTATAGATAGAGTCGCATGTATATAGAATTAGCCATCAAGTCTAATATTTCAAATATTTAGTTATAATCTACTTCAATATAGTAATTGTTTCTTTCTATAATGTATTTGTTTTGCATGCCAATCGGAGAGATTTGTGTAAACATCACTTTGTTTATTTGCTTTATTTATTTTGCAGCTCTTTTTGCGCACGTATGCATATGGATTTAAGCATTACATATTCCGCTAGATGAATATGTATGTAGCTGGGTAGCAGATAAAAAATGAGGATTAAGAACATTTGATGTATTCGCAGTGGATATAATTGACATTAATGCAAGACAATTCAGCACACACCATATGGTATTTATACACCTTCTAATTCCCTCTTTCTCTCTGACAGTAATGATGGGACCTGGGTGAGAACGCTGCACTGTCAGTTGCTATCAAATATGTTCTTATTTAATTAGCTGTCTTGCAGTAGAGCGCAGCTTATATATCATAATTCTTATCTAATATACTCAATCCTGTCTTATTTTATTTCATTGACTGTGCCGAAGTGCTTAACGTGTCTCTGGTTTCAGAGGGCTTGGGCAAGTTGCTCTGAGAAGCAAGAGCGATTGAATAGCATTAATGCTAATGCCACAGCCGTTGAGGCATTGCTGCAAAGATTTAAAAATTGCCCTTCTGATAGAGTTTTACAATGTATGACAAATCAATGCATAGCATTTTCATAATGAATGGCTTTGGCATTTGGAATGCCAGTCCCTGAGCAGGCTTGGTTGCTGACCTGTGACAAGAAGTGGTGTTATATTTCATTATATTTTACTGAGTTATACTCGCTAGCCCCAGTCGTGTGAGAGAGAGCCGACCGATTCCCAGCATGCTCGCTATCTATCTATCTATCTATCTATCTATCTATCTATCTATCTATCTATCTAGTGCTATACATTTCAGTTTGGTTCTAGAATGTATTGTCATCCATGTCCCTTTTTACGCTTTTTAAAATGAGGTGCTATTAATAACTGTGCAGCTAAATGACAGTGAATTTCTTTCGTTTATTTTTGTTCTAACTATTCGCACAAGCTATCATGCAGGACAATCTGTATATTCCACTCTAATCAATAGAAATGCATTTTAATCTATTTGTGAATAAATATTTAACATCATGTATCAACGCATATACATGCATATATTTAATTTGTTTGCACATGCCCAGTAAACAAGAAGACAGGGAACGCTGCCATATCTCCAGCTCGCCAAATTAAACATCCTTTTTAAATAAAAAATGTTATTTGCTATTCTGCACCCCGTTTGTTACCTCAATTCAAATTCAAAGTCCGGAGTGAAACCACATTATATAACCAAATCCTTTCCCTCCAAATGACCAGTACAGATTAATCACACTTGCAATGGCTAACTTGTGCAGTGTGAACTGAACCGCTCTTGTCACTATGGTTACACAGAACAGAAAAGAAGCCTCACTTTAGTTATTCGTTCATACTGAAGTGAATACTACAAGCTGTTGTATGAACAGGACAATTGGAGAGTCACACCTGTTAGTAAACACGGTTGTCAATCCCGAAGTCATTCCCTTCCCAAACTCGTCCTGCGTACCAGGATATTGCCTCTGAGGTTTACTCGCCATTGTTTGGTATTAGATTACACGCGCAGGAGGACAGATTTAAATGACCTGCCATGTCATTACCTGTTTATTCACGAATACTGAAAGCACAGTTGTGTTGGTCATTATCTGCTGTCATGAAATGACAGTTTGTGGCTTTTTTCATCGGTCTGTTATGATGATTGATGGAGACAGGTGGCTGTTCTTTACAGATGGCAACATATCAAAGTGGCATCATTGTAATGACAGAGCAGCCTATGACAGATATCAAACCAGGACTCGGATGCTTTAATGTTACACTGCTCAAAATCCAAAACTTTTTATTCCCTATCGGACATCGAAACCTTTCATCTGATGCCACAGTGTCAGCTTTTTTTTTTTCTCCTGGTTGTGATGTGGCCGTGACAGTTTTAATCTGATTTATAAAATGGAATAAATGTATATATGAAAACCTCACCGGGATGAAACCATATATTCAAAGAAAGAAATTTAAAGATGACTTTGCACAGATCAATGGCATTTTGAGAGATTGTCTGCTTTGTTGCGGATATACTGAAATCATTACCCTTCTAATGAAATTTCTTGCCAGAGAAAACAAAAACGTGGAAGCACTACAAGCTCTTTCATAAACAGCCTTTATTACATAAGTATATTCATCATCATAAAAGCATCGGGCCCATACACATATGGGTCTAGAGCTTTGCAGCAGTGGAGATTTTTATTGGTGGCTATAAAATACAATACACCAGCAGCACATACCACAGAGAGGAAGAAAATCACTTTAGCGCCTTACACTTTTTCGCGCTCTCGGATAAAACGGTCAGGCCAGGAAAACACCTTTGTGATAACAATTGCAGTCAGGCAGCCTAATGCACTTTGAAGCCCTAGTAAAGGCCCGGATGAAACTGGAGATTATTGCCATTTTGAGAGAGATCAATGAAGCTTTGCTAATAATTCACTGTAGGAGAACCTCTGGGGATGTGGTATTTATCTACAAATATCAGCTCTGGCCAGACCAATTGCAGTGTTCTCGCCTCTGGTGCCCACACTAGTTCAGTTGACCTAGTTGATATTGAATGTTTCCTCTTGACTAGGAGGGAAAAAAGCAGGAAAGAGAGAACGATAGGAGGAAGGGGGGGGGAGCATGATTGGGCTAATGATGTTATGTGTTTGAGCAAATGGGGACATGGTGCAGTCCACTTGATGTTGAAGGGTTAGTTCAGCCAAAAATGAGAACTCTGTCATCGTTTATTCACCCTCATGTTGTTCCCTAGTCGCTCTTTTCTGTATAATTAAAGTGAAAGAGGACTGGGGTTGTCAAGCTCCAAAATAAATAAACGAGTAGTTTTAAAAAACTTTTCCCAAATCCGCAAATGATTGCTCTGTGTGAGAAACAGACTTGAAATTTAAGTTGTGATTCCCTGACAATTAGCAGCGGATAACTTAAAACTAATTTTATGATACTTTTACTACGCTCATTTTGTGTTTTTAGAGCTTGACAGTCACAGCACTCGTTTGCTTTCATTATACTGAAAAGAGTGGCCGAGATATTCTTTGAAATCCCCCTTTTTGTGTTCAGCAGAAAAAAGAGGGTTGATTGTTCTTTACAAAAAAAACATCCCATTAGTGAGTGTTAGTTAATGCAGTATTCGTTGCAGTATTTACTCTTTTTTATCTGTTACCTGTTCATCTTAGCTCAGGTTCATTAAAACATATAACTGCGATTTTTTTTATTTTTTACTGTGATTAATTTTGAAATGAACATGAACTAAGATTTATAAATGCTTTAGCAGTTTTGTTGCTGTTAGCTGATGTTATTGTAAAATGTTACCCAGTCACGTAGATTGTAGATTTGGTGTGACAGTAAAAGGTGAGTAAATGATCAACAAGTGATAGATAGATGGAAAGATTTTAAACACCGCAGTCATTTGATATTTCAACATGGCTCGAAGCTAATACATCTCGTGGGTTTGTTTTGTAACAGGGGTGCTTCTGTAACGACAGGGAGCAACACGGGTAGTAAAGAGACAATTAAGGCAACAACTTGGAAAAATGAGTGTGTGTCTTTCATGATTTTTTTTCCCCCGTCTTGGAGCGTACACTTTGTAGTCGTTAATTTAATTGCTGATATTCCCTGAATCCCTGAAGAATATAAAGGATTAATCATCCAGTTCATTTCGACGAGAGATATGGCCTTAAGTGAATTGCAGTTTTACCAATTTAACCCTGTCTGCCCCTGAATGTGACAAGATTAACATTTTCAATTAGCAATACGTAATTGCGGTGCACGCTCAGCGTCCTGCCCACATCCTCAGAGGTGGAGGGGGCATTTCAGCGGGCCGCTCTTATGGATCCCTGTCTCTTTAAACGCACCTTCGACGTTCTGTCATCAGCGATGGCCAGGAGGTGTATTTTCACAGGCGTCTTTGCGAGAGAACAAATCTGCGGATTTGAGGATAAAAAGAAAAACCGGGCATAAGCATTGGCGTGAGTGTTGTAAAAATGATGGTTTCTCCTTTCTTTCTCAGGGGCGTTTGTGTTGATAAGGCAGAGCAGGATCAGCAGTCTCTCCCCTGTCTGGTTTTTAATGTCTGTGAAGAAACAGATATTGATTTAATCAGACCAGACTGTTGCGGCAGAAAGGTATATACTGCGGGAAAAATACCTTGAGCATTGAGGTAATAAATACTGCAGATGGACTCGTGCGAGCCGTTAAGCAGAACCTTTTGTGGGCTCCATTGACAGAAGGCCCCTGTGAATGAAGAGGCAGGCGAAGACGGAGAGTTTGTATTTTGGAGATAGGTGACTGATTTCACACTCAGAGATTTCTGCTGTGTCCTGCACATGCTAGGATCTAGCCAGATAGCGGGGCAGTCGCATATCAGCCCTTCCCTTCAAGGTGCTTACTATCGCATCGACTTGATAATAGAAATGCAGCTTTTTCAAGCTGACACTGTATTCATGGTTCACCGTCAGTGGGGCATTATGGATGCATTCTGGGTACGTCTGGGTATGATACTGTGGAAATTTCAAATATAGTGAATTAGCTGTTGCATGCAGCCACATTGACCATTGGGTGTATTTACATACAAAATCATTAAATCTGCTAGTGGTCAATAGAATACGTTCTGTAAAATGTTTTAAAATACTGAGTCTGGATAATATAAAAATGGATGGGCTTTTTCTGCACATATGTGATTGAGTGATGTTTATGATGGCCAAAGACTGTATGTTCCATTTATTTTCTATATTGCGTTGCATTTGTGGGAGATTATACAGCGCCAATTTTTTTTATACATGTCGACCTCCCTAAATGATATATACATTATATATGCATTTTCATATAATTCCAATGAATGATCCCGATATCCAAGTCGGATCTATATGCCCTTTTTCAGTTGTGTTTGTTTAGCATTATCCATCCTGCATTTTGCTCTTGACCCTCTTGGGTCCTGTTGTTGTTTTAGCGGCAAAAAAAGAAATCATATTTTACCTGCGTCATTAATGTTCTGAGTCTGTATTGTTGCAAGGCAAGAAAGGGCAAGAAGTGTCTCTATGTTGAGTTGTTCCTAAGCCAATTACTCGTGTTGTTTTTCTTAAGTGAATTAAAAAAGTGCAGCATGAGCACCGTAGCTTGATTGCTGAAACAATTGACTCGTATGAGTTGGTTATTTTTAGAGAATTAAAATCGCTGTGTAGTCCCATTCATAAGTGACTCTTATGAGCTTTTTTTTTTTTTTTTTTTTTTATGAATCACAAACATTGTGAACTGTTCAATTCTTAAATTATCAGCCAGTTCTTTTATTAGTTAATAAATCAATCAATAAATCATAACATTTATTAGAAGACGAATATATATAATGTATGTAAGCAAAATTAGATATTATATTTAAAATATACCCAGATGGTTTTCTTGAGCTTATGGAGTCTTATCTAATCTTTTTCTCTTTAAGTTTCTTGTTCTTTATGTAGACTTCATTCTTCTTAGTTTTGCTGGTGGAGTAAAGCAGTATACTTTGTAAAGCTGCTTGAAACAGTATGTCTTGCAGTTGAATCGAATCAAACGCAATTTAATCTTTTTTTTTTACTTTTAACTCAAAAACTACGAATATAAATTCCAATTTAACACCTTCTGTTATTGCTCAGAAAACGTAAAGTTTTAGCCCCAACTTGATATAACCCATATTTTCCTTTAGACTGGACGCTAATAACAAACCTTTTTTAAATCCAAGCTACCATTTATCCTCATTATTTCTGTTATCTAATTCCATGTTGCAGAGCAAGGATTTGTCCAGCTGTAACAGAATAACATGAAACCAGGGATATCCTAAAAGGGCTGAGACAAGAAAAGAAGTTTCTAGGTGGCTCAGATTGGCTCGCCTTTCATGTGGGTCCAAATTGGAGTCAGTGTAGGCAGGGAGGGGCGAGGGGGAGCTCACAGTCCTCATTAGGCCCCTCTCTCTCCTCAGGTTGACCAGTCTCGGGGTCTGTAATGAGCTGGACATTATGCACAGCAGAGGGGGGAAAGCAGGTGAGCCGCTTGTGTGTCAGAGAAACATCACATCCAAATGCTTCATAATGAGAGCCAAATCCTGGCCCGCGATGGCCTATCTGACAGCACAATATCTGTGAATGATGCCTTAATTATATGAATTGACTCATCTTAGTGTTTTTGTTCGAGGTTCAAGAGACACTGTTTTGCTCTGCCCCATCCCCCTCCCTGTCAACCAGACATAATTTGCAAGTCACAATGTCTGCTAGCGCCGTTCACGCAACTGTTGGACAGCCCTGAACGGTTTGTCAGAGAGAGAGCCGTCACTGATCAGGAGGCTACAGGTGACCGTTTAGACGATGATAGTACTGTTCCAGCTGAAAGAGATCCTTTTGTTTTAAAGTGGCTGCACCTGAAATCACAAACACAAAATATATAGGGATTGTAGGGATTTATAAAGTATTTCCCGGTTGTGATGGCTTGGCCTGGGCAATGAATATTAATTAAAATATGCTCAAATAATTGTAACATTTTACACCTTAAAAAATGTTCCGGTTCAAATAGATAAAAAAAATTATACCCCAAAAATACTGTTTTGTCATGACAGATTGTCTTAGTGCCTCAGTATAAATGGCATGTGAACTAGGACTGGGCAATGTATCGCACGATATACACAAAGTTAATACACAGAGCCGTAGATCACTGACAAGCTACGCAATATCGGGTTCAGTATCGCAAATGAATCACCCATGAAACTGAATGCGATATTGCCTAGCTTGTCAGTGATCTACAGCTCTGTGTATTAACTGGCGCTCCATTTGAAAACAGGTGATGGAGATTTACACCTAATCAAAAAACGGCTTTACGGACAAGATGAATGAATGTACAACCTACAGTATCTTGTTTTAACCGGGAAAAGACGTCAGTATGCAAAATATTTAAGTCCACCAATGTTTGTTTACCAGACAAAATGGCAGATTCTGTGTTGTGATTGGTCAGATGACCTGTCAATCAAACTCCAAAGGGTCAGTTGTTTAAAGAACACTTTAAGAAAACTCATTTTTACAGTAACTATTTATTCCCACGTTTTAGGAAACTTGCTGACTAATTTAAGTGATCCAATGAACTTATATATTATATATATAAAAGACATATAAAATTTAATATCTTGCCACTGTTGGTCCTGTGATTTTGTAGGTCAGCGGAATGCATAAATGAGGACTTAGTGGCGGTAACATTTTTGGTTTCATTATGAGAAGTTCAATCTTCTACTCCATCCTACTTTTTCTACGCATATGAACATACCAACATTGCCATTTTAAGTCTGCAGCTATATGTCAAAAGCAAGGTTCCCGTTTTGTTGTGCGATTTCAACTGATATCATTACAAACTTGACTTTCTTTCTTTCATGGAATGCTAAAGTTATTATTCCCTGGAGAGTTTGACATCCACCTCCAGCTCTACTTGGTGTGTTCATGAATATGAAAATAGCAGTATCTTATTTGTGAACAATTCTTTAAAAAAGGTTTTGTGAACTGAATCAACTGACTTTATTGAAAAGAGCTGATTTGAAAGAGGTTTCGTCCATGAATCAGACACCATTGCTACCCTCACGAAGGACACGAAGGGCAAATGTCAAGATTTTTTGTGAAAATCTATTAAGACTTCATTCCCTTTCTATCGCAAAGTTGACTACATAGCAAATGCAACTGCTTTTATAGTGCTTTTTGAATATATTCGTTAAAAGGAAGGAAGTGTAAATAATGGCAGAAGTTCTTTTAAGAATCATTGCTGTTTTATCCACATATTGATAACCCTCATTGTCCCTTGAGAAGAATTTAGTTAGCAGTCAATCAGGTAATAGCCGGGAGGTTTTTAGTGAGATCATAATGTGTCAGGTACGTCGTGGATTATAGTATAGATTACAGTCTAGTTTCGTTCCACCGTAATAGAGCATTTCACGACAACCACTGAGCCGTGTAGAAACGCTGATTGATTCTGATTGATGAAAGCTTGTGTCTCAGGGACCGGGTGAGACTGGAAGTAAGTTGTGGCTGCATTAGCCTTTGCAGATACACTAATCATACACAATTAATAAATCATTGCTAGTTCAGTTAGTAATTAGAGAAGGGAGGCTACGAAGCACTCGGAGCCGTGAGGTAATTAACGGGTAGGAATCTTAATGAAGAAAAGGTATTCTAAGAAATACACTAGCGCTCACAGGTTAATTGTGCGGTTTAGTTATTAATACAACGCTATGACAGTAAGCAAAAAAACAAAGACAAACAAAACGACCTCAGCGGGAGGAAAAAAAAGCCTCGCTTATAGTGATGACTTCTGCTCTGCTCCATTGCTGCAAATTTGCTTCAATATTAGCGAAATTTTGCTGACAGGATGCAAGCTGTGAAGGAGGCTTAAAGTTTCCAGACACTCCGGCTGTGGCACACACACAATCTCAGCGCAGAGGGCGTCAGCTCTCTCTCCCCAGCATCCCGCATGCTTAGCGCCTCACACACACACACACACACACACAGAGATATACACACATGCCATTTGCTAGGAAACCTTTGAAACAATAGGGAACATCATTAGCTCACTGGAAAGCCCGGCACAGATTGAATAGGCGAGGAGAAAGGGTGTTGTGTCAAATAGTCCAAATGGAAAAGGCGATGCCCACGGGGAGTGTTGCTCCACCTCTCAGTCTATTGACGTGCAGAGAAAAGGGATGGCACTGGGGAACAACAGAGAATAGCTCGTATCTCAGCGCAGGCCTCTTCTAGGAGCCGTTATATTACCAGTCCATTTATCTTAACAAAACTCTATTCAAATGACTCTGCCTGATGGATTTGCGAGACTGAATTTCCACCATCTAATCTTTTTAACTATTTTTCCCGCCCCTAATTGCACCATTAATGCATGACAAAAACTTAGATCAAACATCGCGAACATTTGTCGGTAGCCCTATTTTTTTAGCGGACATAAGGAGCCGTGCATGCATTTTTAAATTTTTTCTCTTGGCCAGTGTTTTTGGTTTGCTTGTTTAAGTATAAATATAACAAAATACAGTAGCGTAGCAATGTTTGTGGTTGGTTAACAGTTCAGTTTTTTCGTTTCTGAAAGAAGTCTTTTATGGTGCGTGCACAACAAAAGCTTATTTAAGTATTTGCGTGAGTAGATTAAACTGAGAATATAGAATATAAAAAAAATTGAGTGCAAAGACACGGATGCGTGCAAATCGGCGACGTGACCGCAAATGGTGCAAATTGGCTGACACGACTGCCGCGAAACATGGCACATTCGTCTCGATCAGTTGAAAATTTTAATTTGAGCTGGAAATCGGCATGGTGCGTTGTTGTGCAAGCCATTTAGAAAAGAGCCTATTGCCAACTGGGGTGTTGCATGTCTGGTTGTATCAGAAAATGTAATAGAGCATTGTTATGTTTTCCTTCGCGCAAGTGACATAAAAAAACATCCCACGTGCATGTAAGAGCGAGTAACATAATGCGAACATTTGCTTCGCTTTTGGTGTACACACTCTATTCTAATACCTTAAATACAGTAATATTTTGAAATATCATTAGTTTAACATAACTGTTTTCAGTTATAATATATTTTAAAATGTAATGGAAACAGCTGAATTTTAAGCAACCTTTCAAAGTCACATAATCATGCAAATATGCTAAAACCATGTGTTTATGCTTAACCATTCAAAATAATGATTAATAAAACAAATAATTTGCGCAGAAACTGGGATGTTATGATTTTATTTATTTAAAAAATTAATTAAAAACTTAATTTAGTTATTATACGTATATTTATATGTGTGTATGCAATTCTTTTTAAATAAAATAATGCTGTTTTCTATTTATTAAAAATATATTTATTTATTTGTTTGTTTATTTATTGCAGTTTGTGCAGAATTGTGTGGATTTTATTATAGCATTGTTCAGCTAATTAATAAACAAATGAACACACAGGTCTGTATAGATGTATAGATTTCACACATGGCCGGATGTTTGCAGTCACAGATTGATCAGTACAGTACCAAGTAGGTCTTAGGACGCATTTTGGATCCGAAACAAACCACTAGTCTCATTGATTGGCGTATTCTTAGTTTTGAGCGTTTCCTGCCGCGTCTGAAGCTAATGATCTTTGGTTGCGTCCACCCGCTGCTAGCAGTGGCATATGGGTGTAACGCGCAGAGCAGAAGAGCAGGTGGGGAATGCGCAGAGATACGCCGCAGCTCTGCATTGTTATAGTGGGACCTAAAGAAACAGAATAACAAATTCATGCTGCATGTCGTGCTGTAAATAATTTAGTAGGAAGCTGTCCACCGCTTCGGCTTGTTCGGTTTGCTGACAGCCATGTTTAATAATACTCTTATTTACTGACCCCAGAACTTATAAAATAGCGCTTCAGCGAGGACCCAGACATTAAAGAGATTTGAAGAATAAAAAGTTCTCTATTGTGCAGGCCTGTTTGTGTATTCGATGACTTGAAAAAAATCAAATGTGCTGTACCTTGGTCTTTGGGACTGTTGGGTTTTGACAGTTTGGCACTCTTTGATCACTCAGGAATAAACCAGTGCACAGAGTTCACAGTCAAACCGGGAAAGTAATGGGCTCTTCCGTTCAGCATGTGTTGAGACCTCAGAATTTTTAAAGGCAGATTTGTCCACTATGAAAAAAGATGCGGCAAAAAAGACAGTGTGACTATGAATATATTTTCCCTAAGAAACGGACCGGGGTATTAATCAGAATTATGGGAACAGTTGATAGGCATAGAATATAACTTTGATCCATAAAGATGAGGTGACATTTTTACTCTTACTCATCTCATAATTTATTAAAGAAATGTTAAATTTGACATAATCGAGTCCATTATACGAATAACACTAAATAAGTTATTATATCAATATCTAATGCCTAACCTTATATCATTTTCATTGCCACACATATTGCATGAATTATTTCTCAAAGGACAAAATATTCCTTTGGAGTCAGAGTGAATCCTTGGGATTAAATTTTGAATATTTCTATTCCTATTCCTCTCTGTAACTGCCTGAGAACGCTGCAGAACAAGGTCATTTTGCAATTTTGCAAGGTCTTTCATCCAAATTGAGTGAACCTTTAAGCTAACCTTGTAAACAGAAGTTGAAAAATAAATAACTCAACAAAATATAAGCCACACAGTTTTGAATGCTCAAAAGTGATTTCTGTCAGCAGTAAATAGTGCATTTGGAAACTTGCATGAACAGACTTCAAGCAGATAAAGCCACTTGGTGACCATAACTGTCACACACAGAGCCACAATAACCTATATGCATTTACCTTTGAACAGTTCAGAGGTTTTTTTATATATATATATATATATATATATATATATATATATATATATATATATATATATATATATATATTATATATCAGGTTGTAAACATTGTACAAACACATTAGCTCGCTTCGCATTGTTTGATGCTCGTAATTAAATAAATGCCATTATAAAACCCTTTACTCATCTTTTTCCAGCTTCTGTAAATGCGTGCAGGTGTGCTGACACAATTAAGATAAGAGCATAAGTATGTAAACATTTATGCATTGGAATGTTTGTCTTAACGTTAATGTAATGAGCTTCAGCTTCTCTGTGGAACTGAGCCGGTTGGTGCAGACCAGAAGAAAGGGAGAGCGAGAGCTTGACGTGACAATGTCTTTTAATTGTACTATGAATTACAGCAGTTCTCTTTTAAGCTACAGGTCAGCACGTGCACCTCCGATCTTGTCAGACACAGACACTCATTTCCATTAAGTGTGGCCTGCACACAAGACTGCGGTGAACAAAGGTTTAAATCCATTTAACTTCTCAGCTCTATTTTAGAAACAGCAATTCCAGCTCTGTCACGAGCCCAGCGGAATGACAGAAAACACTGCCTATCTGAATTAAAGATAATGAAAGATCATTCTGCGGCTACAAGCAATAGTCTGTGATGATCTCCCACATTCTGTCTGCCTTTTTTTTTTTTTTTTTTTTAATTCCGGAGAACATTGTGTCGTTCGTAATTCCTCCGTGTAGAATTGAGCAATTAATGAGTGATGGTGGAGGAATAGGGGGGTCTCAATTGAAATATACTTTGCTGAGACCCATGTTCGGCTGCCCTTGGGCATTTATTTCTAAAGTTTGTGTTTAATCACACAATCTCGACCATGATGGTTGTGACAGGTAATTTCCGTAATGCCGCTGACAAAGATGGATTACATGGAGGCCTATTTGATCCCATGCTTTTGTGTGCCGGTGATAAGACCAGGTAAGGGTTATCTTAGTATGAGTGCTGGCACGATATAGCTACCTAATAAGTCCCAGGATAATACAGTCGGAACGTTAAGGGAGTCATTGTGAACGGCAAGAGGAGTAGCTTGAAAGAAAGACAGAATGAATTGGTCACATTTATTGGTGGGAACAGATTGAGCAATATGTGTGGTCAATAGTTTTTTTCTTATTCATTGGCAAATGGTTGGGGTTTTTTTGTTATTCAGTAGACAATTTTTGGCCGTATTGACCACATTTTGTATTTGTTTAAAGGTAAAACTAACATAATATATTGAGCCTTAAAATAAGGGGGAAAATAATAAGAATGTGATGTGTAATGTGTGACTTTTTTTATTTTAGTCTTTCAGCTAAAATGTTGTGTTCAATTCAATATGTTGCCTTTGTTTGCAATTACTTATTAAATTAATAGTGAAAATTGTTTAAAAAAAATTTCAGTCCAAAACGAATTCCAAAAATATTATTACTACTCTAATGTTTTTATATTTTGTCTAATAATAACACAAAATTAATTTATATATAACAACCACAACATCAATATATTATGCGTGTTGGGGGGGTTATCTATGAATATATTTTCCAACCCAGTTGTCCTTTATTATCCTATAAGATTTATAAATGTACTGGTATAATTAAAATTTAAACATCTTTAATGTATCGAGAACAATACGTATCTTGTTTTGAGGTTACAAAGGTTTGTAATATGAGAAAGTCATATGATTTTAACCATAACGTATTAAAGATTTGAAACAACTAAATAAACCATGTGTGTAAAGTTTTCCTGAAGTATGATTTGTTGTGTCGCATTTTTAATTTGCGCTTTATCTTTATCCTGATAAAGGCCTGTGGTTGTTTTTAAGATGATAATGAAGTTTTTGAGCGGGTAAGATCCACTTTTTCACATATATCGGTCGTAAGATGCAGTGTGTGGCTATTTCCTGTTGTCTCACACTCTGAGAGGAAGTGCAATGCATTCCATACAGGTGTGAAACCTTCATTGGAATGCATCAGGTGGCTAACGCAATAGTTTTTAGAGGCGTCTCATTGACTGGAATGATATCTAGGTGCTCGCTTTTCTTTTAAATTGGAATCAGTGATGGAACAGTTGGAATATTAATGCTTTTCTGAGTCGTTTAGCATTTATGGAGCTATGGCAAAGCAACATGAGTCCCATTGTGGACCTCCTGTAGTGTTCTATCTTCTCTGTGGTGCATTTAATAATTGGTACTCATTTTCATTCCTGCCACCCTAGTAGTTCAGCAGCTGGGTAATTACTGCAAGCCAGCTTTAAGACTATGCATGTCAGAGCATTGTGTGTGTGTGTGTGTGTGTGTGTGTTTTCCTCAACATGTTCACCAGATAATTCTACCCATTTCTGTCGGTCCCTCCACTTCTTTCGAAGCTACATTTCGCAATTCACTTATTAACACCTTGCGTTATTTGTAACACACAACATCGTGTTACATCACGTTAACACTCGAATTGCATCCCTCAAGAAATGCTTGCACCCAAGAAGTGAATTTATCTCTGTCCGGGAAAAGCTTGATCCCATTTGCCCCGGGGCGACAGAGGGCTGAAATCTCCGGTCAAGGCCTGTCATAATAAGACACTGACATGATGTCCAGATGTAATCTACGGGCTACTAGTTAAGCTCATTGTGCATTGCTTTGAGGAAGCTCAGACCTGAAACTCTTTTTATGCAGCACTGGAAAAGAGGATGTTTCTTATACATTGACATAATTAATCAGGAGACAGCGTGCTCTCTCAATTAACACCGCAGGGAAAAGTGGAATTGGCCTCTTTTTGTATGTTGTGGCAGATTTAAGGACCTTTGCGGTGAGCAAACAAATGGAGAGGCCTTTAATGAGCAGCGAGAGTCGGATGAATAAGCTCAGAAATATAGTACATATGACGGTTATTTTAAGTAGCGAGGTAATTGATGATCTTACAGGAGAACACGGTGATTGAAAATTAGGTAGATCGTTTATAGTTTGCTAATTGATTTTGAGCTTTATTAAATGGGTACTTCACCCAAAAATGAACATTTTGTCATTATTTACTCACCCTCATGTGATTTCAGCACACCTTTCCATTTTTCAAAGGAAAGCAATAGAAGATATTGTCTCACTTAATATTAGGTGGCCTATGTACTACTATGTACATACATATAAATTAATAATTTAATCTACGTACATGTATTACATTGTACTTATACTTTTTTTAAAATACTTGCATGTAAATACATCTGTAATTTCTGTAATTACATTTATAATTACACTGTCGACCCACTCTTAAGGAACACTCTGCTTTTTTTCAAATAGGCTCATTCTTCAGTTAATAAGTTGAGTTTTACCAATTTTAAATCCTTTCAGACGATCTCTTGTGATAGCACTTTTAGGATAGCTTAGCATTGATCATTGAATCTGACTAGACCAGTAGCATCGCGTTCAAAAATATTTATACAAATATTTTTCCTATTTAAAACTTTACTCTTCTGTAGTTATATTGTGGGAAAATTAAAAGTTGCAATTTTCTAGGTTGATATGATTAGGAATTGTACTCACATTCAGGTGTAATAATCAAGGAAGTCTGTTGTCATAACATGGCCGCAGCAAGTGTAGTTATATCATGCAGCGCCTCTTGAAAATAGTCCCCAGCCTGCAAGACACACTCCCTGTGCAAGCAAGAGGGTCTGATATCACTGCACCTGCTGCGGCCACGGTACGGCAGCCAACTTCCTTGATTGTTATGCTGAAGTGGGAGATATAGTTCCTTAGCATAGCGGCCTAGAAAATCGCAGCTTTTCATTTTCCACAAGTCTTAGTACACGATATAACTACAGAAGAGTCAAGTTTTAAACAGGGAAAATATCAAAACACTTTGGTCATTTTTGAACACGATGCTACTGGTCTAATTGGATTCAATTATTTATGCTAAGCTATGCTAAAAGTGCTACCGCCAGACCAGGAGATCTTCTGAATGTATTAAAAAATGGTAAAACTCCACTTATTAATTCTGGGGGAGCTCATTCTCCATGAGCTTATTTCCAAAAAAAAAGCGCAGTGTTATATTAAACCTACCCATACCACCAAACCTGTCCCTAACCTTACCCGTATCCCTTCTCAATAGCAGCAGAAGTTTTTGCAATGAAATATTAACATAGTACGTACATTATACTTATATTTTTAATGTAAGTACATAGTAGTTAAGGCCACCTAATATAAAATGTGTGTCAGTGGCATCCAATCCCATTGACTTTAAATTGTATGAAAAAAAAAAGCATTTCAAATCATCATATTTTGTGTTTCACGGAAGACAGTAAGTGATACAGGTTTGAAATGACAAAGAGAAATAAATGATGTACATTGATTGGGTAAATAGTGCCTTCAGGTAGTAGTAACAACGCTGTAACATGTTGAGTGTAAGGCTAAATATCGCAGAAGTTTATTTGGAGATTGCTTCAGTCGGTGTGTGATGTCCGTAATGGTTTGCATCAAGATCTCGTTCTGTCAAATCTCATAAAACATCATGACGGCGAAGCCAGTTTGTTTGCCTGTACACGCTAAAAGTAACAGAAGAAACGGTACCATCTGTCCTCCTTTTAGTAAGACTGACTGGCTCCGAAGTTCAGCGCAAACATCAGACATTTTGATATAATTTGCCAGCTGCTGGGTTAGCTGGCGTTTGAATTACAGGTGCCGTGGCGGGTTGGTTGTGTGAGAGGGTGTATGAATGAGCAGGGCGTGTCTCAGAGCAGCAGCTGATGATTACAGGGAGTGGTCTCGGGAGACGAGTACTCCTCCGATTGTTCCCTACCTCACGCTGCCACTTAAATGAAGGCGAGTCCCTCCGGAGGGCCTTTGCTCTTTTGCAATCTTCATAAGGAAGTGGGAAGCTAATTAATGATATGCTAATGACTTCAACGCAGCATCCCTTCGCAAGACTTTCGCAATATTGATGTACTTGGACCCGCTGTTGTATTATACCAAAGATGGAGACGTCAGTGAAACCCATTTACTTGAAATGTGGCTCACAGTTTACCAGATTTTTTTTCCCCCTGAAAATATTAACCTTATTAGTAATATTTTGTAATTGATTCATTGATTTTTCTTCTTCAAAGCTAGTGTTGGTTCATTGTTCATCTTATTTTTCTCTACATGTTTTGTTAACGTTTTAATTGACGTAATCTATTAATTACCATTATGGTGCACATTTTTCTCCACATTCTTTGTTATCGTTGACAAAATCAAAACACGCTTTTGTGAGTTAATGTTTTTTTCCGTTTTTTTTTTCTTGGATTTAAAACAGTACTTATAGAATCGCACATTCCGCTAATTATAGAATGGCCATGTGAATGTGACACATAAGCAGACTGAATCCCTTTTACATCATTTATGTCACCGTTGGTAAGGTTTTTCATTACTGGTGTGAATCTTTACGCTTTGTATCTTTTCATTTTTTTTTTCCCTTTTAACTCGCTCGAATCAAGACAGCGCCATGCTCAGCGGTGCAGGACTTTCAGAGCTTCACATATTAAGCGGTTAATTAATGGACTCCTGTCCACGCGCCTCAGTCGGATCCGTGGTGGAGGAGGCCCGTGCGTCAGCTCTGATGGATCGCGGATCCGTCAGCTCTGAGGCTTTTTCTGTTGGTCGGTGCTGAACCGTTACTGCATGTGACAGCCCCTGGTCCTGTCAGAACGAATCGCCCCCTCCTCACGGGCTCTGCAGCAAAGGAAAGTGACACGTTAATGGAAGCTAAAGCACTCTAATGGCAGTGCCTGGTGAAAGCACGGGGAAGTCATCCACGGCGTTTGCCCCAGCTCTCTAAGATGTCGCTCCGAATCGCCGTCTGGGCGTAAAGAGCGCCCGCCCTCGCCCCGGCCCTGTCCGCAACCCTTCCCCTGTCCCTGTTTGTACAAACATCCTTTTAGTGCGTTGTTTTTTTTATAGCCTTTATATATCTGCTCTGAACCTTTGGGGTTTCGATTATGAGCCGAAGAACTAATTGGTAGAAAAACACTTCAGCATTACTTGTTATGATTTTAGCACCCACAAACATCTAATTAGCACTCTACCGCTGGCCTCCATCTTTTCTGAGCGTTTGTCTTCTATTTAAAGGATATTCTGTTTCCATGGTTTTTATATATGGGAACACTGGAAAAGAGAAAAGCGGGAGAAAATAGAAAAAGAAGAAAAGGCACAGATTCTCTCGTCTTTTGCTTCCCCCCGCACGTTTCCACAGAGGTGATTAACGGTGAGATGGGATTGTTTTTGTTGCCAATTAAAAAGACAGCAAAGTCTTAATGCATTGAAATGAGCGCAGATCAGCAGCTGCTGTCAAGCCAAAGCTGGGGGTGGACAGCTAGCGTCTCTGCAGCTTCTGCTCTAGGTAACCAGCTGTGTGGAGGTGCTAAGGATCGCTTGCCTCGTCCCACCCAGTAATCAATTTGCAGGCCCCTAGCGCAGACAGCAGCGGGGTAACAAACGACTCGCATTTCTGTTGCTTCCAGACGCACACTCAAGTGCTAATGAAAGGCAGTCTCAGCTGCCATGCAATCTGCCTGCACTCCTCATTGCCCCCGAAAGTCCCCCATGCATTGGGCCCATTGTCTCTGCGCCGCCGTATTTTTGCCGGAGCCCCATCTGTTTCCGTAATTACTGTCATGTAAACTGACTTTTCCAAATTGTGCAATGTGCAAAGTAAAAGAGCGGCAAGGAATCTCTGATTAGCCTCCCGGCGCTGATCGACGCTGATGTGGCCGTCTGTAGCGTTTGGGAAAGTGTCGCATATCGGGAGACGGACGGACGGGCTGAATTTCTATGCAGTCCGTGACCGCGCCAGACTTTCGTGCCCTGCCACGGTCCCGCGCATCTATTTCCAGCCCCGAATGGAGAAAATCTATCGCTCCTATTCGGTTGTGGCATTTTTTTATTTTATTTTCCCATTGGAAATGATTGGAGAAGTTGCCTTCATTCTCCACCTACCGGGTGAAACAAACAATACTATTTACAATGAGTCTCAGCCATCACAGCCTGAACGCCTGGCTCATCGGTTCCCGCTCAGCCCGGCTAGATAATGGCTGATTTTTCTGCACAAAACCCATCACGCTGTGGCTGAGGATGTTAGCCATCATCCTGACTTAGGATTTACATTAAGCAAGCCGGGATCGTAATGAAAAATAACACTAACAATGACCAAACCGGCTCCCTGCAATCCACCTCCATGTGACTTCATCAATCTTCCCTACACGTTCAGCACCTGCTGCAGTCCTGTCAACTTCCTGACACGGGGTGGAGGCAGCCAGTCCTTCCTTATTAGTCTGTCAGCGATGGTGATGCTCACATCGGGTGCACAGGCTGAAATGGAGCCCGGGCCTGTAGCTCTGCACCCTGCTACTGAAATACACCCAACCTGATCCTAAATGACAATGTGGCAAGCACTGCCACAGCTCATTTACTCAGACACTCGGAGGGATCTAAACACGCCAAAAGTTGCGTCGCACCTCCGAAAGCTGCTGTGCTTCGTCGCAAGCATCTGAGGGATGTGTTGTTTGTCATATGCGTGTGGATTTTCTTTTGCGTTTCGCCCTCTAAGCGGGACGACAAGGTGATATTAGTTGTCGTTGTGATCGAAAATGTCACAAGTACGTGCAGGATTGTTGTTTAGCAGAACACATCTCCATCTTTGACTTTGTTTTGCTGTTGGTACGCCTTCGAGAGCTTGTCATTAATAATTAAAAAAACATAATGGAAACAACCAACCATGTTGCCTTTTAACAGGAGAGTCAATTTGTTGTGGTGTGGTGGGAAGCAGGCTGCTTTTAGAAACACAATTCATGGGGAGGGATTTGTATTCGTGTTTGTCATATCTAACTGATAACGGCACAACAGAGCGTCAAGCGTGTATTGCAAATGAGCAACGGCAAAGCAAAATAAGTATTAAGGATTAGCCACTGACATGGACTTTTTTTCCCCCTCTCTTTAGGTGCATATGTAGCAGGCCCTTCTCATTAGTGTTGATGCGTACCATGGCACACAATATCAGTTATTACACCGAGCTCACTTTTTCTGTCAGTTACTGAAGCTATAAAATGTCTGTGAAATTCAATCTAAACAGTAAAAGCTTGAAATAACCGTGAACAGTTTTCCAGCTCAGGGTATGATTAAATTTTCTTCTCACCTTAAATGGTTTCTTCCTTATTCTGGGGCGGTTTCTATTGTTGTTGTGCGGTTATATAAAAGCACTGATTGCGGAAAACGGTTAACACAGGTAATGCTGTATGTTCAGGTCCATTTGAGTTGAAAAAGGGACTTTTTTGTTGTCGTTTTGGTCTTGTCCAAAATGTATCTGTCTAAAGCTGTATTTATCTACTTTCTCAAACTGTTTCTGGTTTTGTTGTACGTTAATCTGCGCGTGTTAATGTAAGGGTGGGAAAAGTATAACTTTTGTCAAAATTATAATAACTTTCTCTCCCTCTGCTGATGTAACCAAAGCTGTGCGGGTGGGGAAAATAATATTCACCAATAATATCATGGCTTACTTGACACACTTCCAACAAACCCCAATGGATACTGTGAAGTCCCGCCCTACATGTCTTAATACTGTATTCTGTTTCACTAAGAAATATGTCTTAAAGGGACAGTTCACCCAAATCAAACATTCTATCTTTATTTAGTCGCGCTCATATCGCTCTAAACCTGTACGACGAGGTGTTTTGAAAAATGTCTCTGCGTTTGGTTGTTTCTTATTTTTTTATGCAACTTTTTATGCAAAAGGGCATGCAGATATAAAGGTGATTTTAATTACTTGTTTTTGTTTTGTTTTTTGTTTTGATTTTGATGACAGACGATCTGATGTAGAAATACGTAGTAAACTGTTATCTAAGTAACCCAAAAACTTCACCGGTTTTCCGCATGGCAAAGATCATTTCATTTTTAATAGAATCGTGCTATTTTTTGAATGAATTTGACATTAGGCTTTTTTTTTCATGAACCATCCGGTGCAAAAGAAAAGAGCACACAAGCTTTAGAAACGTTGTTGCTTCCCTTCCCCCTCTTTCTGCCCATCACAGACAGACCAATAACACAATGTACACAAGAAATCTGAGAGAGAGCCATCACTGACAAACAAAGAGATAAACGAGGTTTCTCTCTCTCAATATGCAGTCCCTGCTTATTTATTCAGTAAAGGCGAAGACAACAGACGCACTGCAAAGGGCAGCCATGCCTCATCACATGTCAAAGGCACAGTGACACGCAGTGAAATAAACACTACTATCTGCGATGAAACGCTGGCTGAATGCTCTTTTATTTCTTAAGAAAAAAAAATATGCACCGGTTGACGGTCAAGTTAATATTTTGTACTCCGTAGCATCAAGACAGGGGAAAAAAAAAAGAGGAATGCAGGAGGAAAGGCCGTGAAGACGTCTATGGACGGGGAGGGGGAAGAAATAGTCTTGCCTTCAGGCTATGAGTGGGGTGGAGAAGAAAAAGAGTAAAATGGAGCAAAGCAGTCTGCTGCCCTCTCCATAATACATGTCTGCCGGCTCCTCAGAAGCCCTTTTTAATTACGGCCCCTCGTGCAACATAGAAAAACATTGATTTTTATGACTCTGCTCTTTTAAAGTAACAAGGATATGAAATCTTGTTATGGATTTGCGAGTCACCTTAGGTTGTAACGTGGCGCAAAGAGGGAGGGAAAAAGATTAAAGAGAAAGAACATGAATAATTCAATTTTTTTTTTCCCCCTACTGTATATCTTTGCACTTTCTGCTTAGACCTTGGTCGGCCCGTTGGTTGAATATCAGTTGTATTTAACATTTAACAGCTGTTAATGAATCTACAATAAAGGCCTTGCTGCTGATAGGGAGATAAGGGCCAGGGTGGTTTTAAAAGAAGCGTGATGAACAATAAATTCGAACATTTGTGTGTGCTTTAATTAATTATTTAGTAGCTCACATTTGGCCTAGTGTGCACACAAATGTTCTTTTATGATTCAGATAAGCAGTTACTCTGTTGTGCTGCCCTTATATGTCTCTGTCTCAGTTTGCTCAGTGAACCTTTTTTGTGCAAGGCTTCTTTTTTCATAAATACTTATTGATATGGCTCATCCAAAGTCTAAGTTATTCCTTTCCTTTTTTAAAAGGACTTTCAGCAAATTTGTCAAATCATTAGTTCAAAATAAAATAATCTCATATATATATATATATATATATATATATATATATATATATATATATATATATATATATATATATATATATATATATATAATGATTTCCACATTTTTTCCACTGCAGTGCACAAAAATATATTTCTCACCAACATTGTTTCAGGCTGTACACATTGAAAATCAATCATATTGTTTTTGTGTTGGTGATTTTGTTTTATTATTATTATTATTTTTAACCTCAAAGACTAGTATATTTTTGATTCAGTATCTTCAGAGGGCTTCTGTATCAACTACATTGTAAAATAGTCAAGTAATTTTTATTTGGGTTTTTTTTTTATTGGAAATGAACCAAATGGTTCAGATGGTTCATAGCAGGAGTTCACTTTAAGTTCTGCATTGATGTGTTTTTTTTTCCTTTTCAAAATTTTACATATCAAACATAGTTTTAATAACAGCGCTCTAAAAGCAAATTACCATAGTTACAACAATAACATTCACACACATACCACATTTTCACAGAACATATGGTTGCCATGGTAAATTTAAAGCACAGTATGTAAACACCTAAGGTTTTACGAGGATTAACACACAATGTTATTTTATTTTTCCTTATTTACTTATTTTGTTGCGATGCTAGCTTTTGTACAGATATTTTTATACATTTTTTTACACTGTTAGGTGAGCACCACTACAGGTTTCTCCCACATTTTCAAGGTTTAACAAATCACTTTTTGTAGTCTATTTTATTAAAAGAGATTTATTAACTTGGATGGTTTATGTCAATACAAAATTGCATATTTAAATACAAACTTTATGGAAAACTCAGCTGCTCATTAAAATAATTATGATTTTAGAAAAGAAAATTGTTCAGCCTACTATATCCAATTGAAATGCATAGTGCAAAAGAAATAATACCCTGTACCCTCAAAACCCAACATATATAGCTACCCGTTAAAATGTTAAAAGATTTACTTAAACTATTCTACACTGTACAAAATAAAAATTTATGTTTTACTCTTTTCACTTGTTTAACATTGGAACGGCAAATAGCCTAGTGTTATAAGTGATGTAAATTAAATAAAGGTATTAGGTTAGACAGGTCGCCGAAGTATTACATGCTGATATGAAATGATTTTAATGGAACACAAATGCGATTGTAGTTTGTTTACGTGCGGAGAGGTGCATTTAAACGCGCGTGCTTTGTGCGGCGCCATAATAGTAAATTATAAGGACAATTCAGTTTCACGCAAGAGATTCCCCCAACCCCGGTAAAAATGAATGTGTGATTTAGGATTGGCCCCCGCCCCGCATCTCCTCGCCTCGGAGATTCAGATGCTGCTCAATGAAACAGACGGTGCGCCCGGACTCCTCTGACAGCGAATGGAAAATCACACCCGCTTCAACTTCACTACGTCCAGTCACCAACTCTCTTCATCTCTTGCCCGCTATTGAGTTTATTTACAAGCGCCAGAAACGGACTGAATAGAGTTTCGCGCACATTTACGAGGGCTTCACTCAAATCAAAACGGACAAGAACAGACGCGCGCTGTGTTTTCGCTCACCGCCGGTACGCTCGCGCTCAAACATCCACAGTCGCTCGTAGCCGGTTATTCAGCCGCGTTTGCGCACATTCCGCTGGCTGCTTCGAGGCTTCATAACGGCAACCGATCCTGCTAAAGCAGTCTTTAAAAACCCGTGAAACTCGGCGGTCAGGACAGGACAGGACGAGCGGACGCAAACACGATGCAGCATCCCCTGACGGGCGGAACGTGCGTCGCCCTGCCAAACGTGGACATGTGTCCGCAGCTCTCCTGTGCCTTGACTTTCATGTACTTACAGCAGGTGAGTGAGTGAGCTTCTCTCCGAGCCCGCGGAATCCAGTGCGAATATGCGAAACGCGGTTTGTGGCAAGCCGTTTTAGCATGCATATATATATATATATAATTATTATTATTATTATTATTATTTGTTATTACTAGAGTATAGTGCTTTAATGTTTTAAAAAAAAACTAGTGGCTAAAACCTGCCAGTTGCATAAACTTCTTAGATTGTTGTTTTTTCTTACTTTTTTTTTTTAAGACAGGTCATTAACTTTTTTAGTTTGGTTACACAGTGGTAAATTGGTCCAATTTGAATCTGAAAAGTATGACTGATTTCCTCTTGGTTAACTACTAGTTTTAACTTAGCGGCTATGTTTATGCAACTGCAAATACATACAAGACACTATTAGAGATATTACAGAATCTAATGAACTTGCGAAACCTACTAGTTACTGCTGGATTACTTACTGCTAATTAAATGAACAAGCTCTAACATACAAAATAGATACTAGTGAGGAAGAAATAAATGATCAGGCGGCTTGCCACAGACTGTGTGTGTGTGTGTGTGTGTGTGTGTGTGTGTGTGTGTGTGTGTGTGTGTGTGTGTGTGTGTGGGTGTGCGACCAAGTGTAAGTGGAACACAGATGAAAGTGGACAGTTTGGTAAGAGAGGGATTTTGTATACTAGTGTGTTGGCGTTCTGGTCGTGGATCTTTTGTGAATCATCTGTCGCTATTTAAGTTTGCACACGATCAATTTAAATAAATAATCTGACATGTCATTTGTTTTGAGTAAGCCTTAAAAGTAGTCTATATATAAATACGCATCCTAAGGTTGTTTGTAAAAGTGTGAGCTGATTTTCCATGTCTCGTAGAGGTAAAACACTTAATGTGGTTGTACTGTGTGATAAACAATTTTGCTGACTCTTATGACTTTGCTACATATCTTCATGTGCTCAGCATATTGTGTGCGCATGTGTCTGTTTAATGCATTTAGCTTGTTTTAGGTCTTAATTTTTTGATGTGCGTGTGTGTGTTGTTACATACATATATATAATTACTCTTATTAAATTATATTTAAATCTCTTTTATGATTAACTGAGATCATACTGCACAGAAAAAGAAAAAAAAAAAAGATTTTTAATTTAGAGTCATTAATGTGCTAGACTGCACCCTTGGGCGTCTTTTCATCCCCTGATTATCTGATACACTTGATTGTCATCTGCGCTTTTTCCAAACAGTGAGTCGGCTCCTAGAGTGATGACAATTCAAGGGGATTTATCAAATCAAAAGTTAATCTATGGTATTGATCAGTCATCAGATCCTATGTGCCAGTGCATGTCTCTCTCCAGACTCGACGTGACTGAGATCAGTGATCTCATTTAACTTTCATCTGTCGCACCGAGCCACCATTAACCTTCAGTGACATCTCTAACCTTTGTCTTATCCAATAGAAATTGCATTCCATGTCAGTTTAATTGCAAATACATCTGAGTGATAAATATATATATTTTTTCTAACAAAGAGGCAGGATTTATTTCTCTAATCAAGCCAGAGTATGTCAGTCATTCATTTCGGTGAGAGAACAGATGCTGCTTTAAACGTACGACGCTTCAGTACCAGGTTGCATGAAGTGAAGATTATCTGTCATTTCAATATTTTTTCTTGTTATCCTGAAAGTTGCTTTGTTTTTATATATCAGTTATTTTTTGTTTCCATTTTGTGTTGGCTACAGTTCGCATTTTGCAAAATTGACGTTCTAAGATCGTCGTGACACAGAGGTTGATTTACTTGATTTTTAGTTTTCTGTTTCTCAGATATTTATGTGCCTGCACAAGCATTTCTGTTTACCGCGTGCGAGTGTGTGTGTGTGCGTGCGTGCGCGCGCGTTCACGTGTGCTGAGTGAACTGGGAATCTGGGTCTTTGAGACTATTTATAGCTGAGATGCAAGACATTTTGAATACATTTCACTACAGCTGGGGTCTCATTCAGGACTAGGCACAGACGACGCGACTTTATTATTTTTTTTCTCGATTTGCTTTCTTTACATGTGGGTCACGTGTACGTGGCATGCGGAACGATGTTGTCTAGGAATAGCTTATGTTTTATTGTGTATAAGCAGAACCTGTTAAGCTGAAGTTCTCGTGGATTGTTTGCATCCACTGACAGAATTATGGCAAGTAATTACTTAATAAAACCCCAAGCGTCTCTTAGCGACAGCATCGTGTCAAACAGAGACGTTTGATTATTTGCTTCTATTAAAAGGCCCAGCAGCCAATGCATATATATAGCATATGTTATCCCTACGTATGCGTGTGCTTTTCCCAGCACATTTTACGAATGCTATTTGTTTGCGTTCACCCTCAGGACTAGGGCGTTTTGTACAGTGCTAGTGTCAGTAGTGGGGCAGGTTTAAGCAGCTGCCAGATAGACCTCACCTGACCCTTAAAGCCGGGGGCGTCCTGCACCCGCTCCTATCTCCCTCCTGCCGCAGGACCCCAGCCTGACCTGGAGTGGGTGGTGTGGGAGGTGTGGTCGCCTGGTCTTCACGGCTAAAATCAATCCAGCCCAAAGTCACATGGCTCTAGCTTTCTTTCAGCAGATCTTTTACGGCCCCCATTTCACTCTCTCTCTCTCTCTCTCTCTCTCTCTCTCTCTCTCTCTCGCTGCTCCCATCTGTGCTGACTATGCGTAACTGCTCCTCTCTCTTTCCTTTCCATTACATCTGCTCAGTGCTGTTCATTTATTTAAGTAGCGCACCCATACACCATCACGCCTCCTGGACACTTCTGCTTTTCAGTTTCTTTCTCAAAAGGCTCATGCATCAAAGTAATAAAAATAAAAACCGTGATTCAGATCAGGTGACGCTTTGTGGCGGTGTATTTTTGTGTTGTATGACGCAAAACACTCGGTTTTGGGGCTAGTCTGTCGAGCTGGTGTGTGTGTGTGTGTGTAAATACTAGATATTTATGCAGCATAATCGTAGTTTTTTTTTTACACTTATTAACTGTAATCACGTACAGTAGAGAGCTAGAGAGGCGAAATGCTATACTAAATACTATAAATAAATGCTACACTAAATTGTAAATTTAACCTTTTAAAATTAAAATATACTTAAATGTACTAAATTAATGATAAATTACTTTTATCATGATTAAAATGTTTCTATTAGGCTTTTGTAACCTTTGGTTCTTTTGAAAGATTCATTACTGATTTAAAAGTCATCGAATGCAAGGCTTTTTAAAATGAAAAATAATAAAAAAGCACTTAAAAAAAGAAAACAGGTTACCTGTTACAGAACCTTAGATGTACTCGTATATTCATAAAGCGTTTGTGAGAATCTTGAAATCATGATGTTTTTATTTTTAAAAAGGTCTTGTTTTGTGTCAACTACCCATTTAAAAGCAAGGCTTGTGTCAATTTAAAAAGTGCTGCTTTATTTCTTTAATGGCTCTTTTGGCTTCAGTGTTTATGTTATTTTTTCTCCCCTCAGTCTCATCAAAAAAGTAGTTTTGAGATTTAATTTAAATTCAGACATTCCGCCAAATAAAATTACGGTTAATTTCATTATTTAAAGTTTTGAAATAGCTTTGGAAATCAATTGCAGGTTTTTTTTCTTCCCAGGTTAGCATGACACATAAAGTGATTGATGCTGATTTTAAGTATTTTAAGCGTCAAAAATAAATTGGAGATGATTAAGAGCTTAGGTCTGAGAGCGAACCTGTCCTTTCATTGTGCTGGGGGAGGTTTCTGAAAGGGCAAATATGCAGAGAACGATATAAGCATGTTCAAACAAAGACGGTGAATTTAACATTTAACCTTCAATTTGAAAACCACCCCCGCCATAGACGCTGTAGTTTTTGTGTGTGTGTGTGTGTGTGTGTTTTGTTTTCGGCACTAATGTCTGATCTTTTTCAATCAAGATGCATTAAAAGCTAACCAGAAAGTTTCATTTGTATTGTCGCATGGCATTGAAATCTATATCCTTGGCTCTTTGTGTAGCGCTTCATTTATTCCATCCACTTCCCATCTCGCAGCGCTCCGTGAGTCGCTGAAATGAGAGATTGGTCATGTCATCAAGTCCTGATGAGTTTTCAAACCCTTCAGTAAGCATTGACAGGCAGGTAAAGGCCAGGGCTATTGCGCTTGTCATGGGCCATGACTCTAAATGATCACATCCTTTTGTCTGCTCTGTTTGCATGCTCTTAGTGGAAGTTGGTTATTGCTTGAATGCAAACAAGAGGGTAGTGAATGTCCTAGGTCATGTGTGCGTGTTGTGCACCGGTGCATGGCCCTCTGGGAGAGAGAGATAGAGCGCAAGGCAGGGAAGAATGAGGTGGGAGATTGCTGAGGGACGAAAGGGAGAGGAAGAGAGAGAGGCGACGCGTGTATGGAAATGGGGGCGGAGACCATCTGCCGGGCCTTGCTGGGCACATGTGTTCCTGTTTGTGTGTTTGTGTGTAGAAGAGTGATTAGTCTCTCACATTCATAATAATGTCTGTTTGCTTTTGCAGCTGTTGCACAATTTACCAATCCTCTCCCTGTTCCTTTTTTTTTTTTTTTTTTTTTGTAGCAGCGTGGCTGCATTGCAAAGGCACTCTCTGTTCTCTGTGAGCATTTTACAGTTCACTTGAAGCATCTTTATAGTGACGGTGGTTTCGTTTTATTTCTGGAAGGCTGTTGTGTGTGATACAGTATTTTTGTTAGGGTGTCGTAATACGTGCTTTGGCCGTAAAATAGTTCTGTGGTCAGCCCACATTCTTGTTGACTGGTTCTAAAATTTGTCCAGAGATAGAAATGGACAGTTTTGGGGAAAATCGGTTGTCTAAACGATAAGTGAAATAAAATAAAAATGTAATCTTTTGTATGATTGCAAGTGCATTTAAACTTATTTTTTTTATGTACAGTACGCTGAATCTTAACGTTTCTTGTATATCACGTTGAATTATACATTACAGAAATTATATAATGTGAATAATATGAGATTTTTCAATTAAAATCAGTGTCACTGACTAGATATTTTCTTGCATTTTTACAAAACGGTTAAATATTGCGTTTTGCATCTGTCTATGGCATTTAAATTGCTGTTCTTTTTTTGTTTTGTTTTAATGAAAATGATATGTCCAATAGTTTAGTTGAATTTAGCATCTGAAACTGCAGTTGTAGAGCTTATTTTTACATAAGCTATGTATTCATGTATTTTTTATATAATAACAATAAATTAAGAAGCTGATAGGTAGATAGATAGATAGATAGATAGATAGATAGATAGATAGATAGATAGATAGATAGATAGATAGATAGATAGATAGATAGAAATAAAAATACCTGATAAAACGTAAAATTGACTTTAATTGTAAAATAGCCTAACATTTATGGCATATGAATATTAATGGATAAAGAGTAGTGACTCTGGGAAGACTACTTTGCGATCTCAGATTTAGCCGATTAATATTCATGAGCTCCGTATTCGTTGTTGCTCATCCTTCATTTAGAAGCGCCTTCTGCTTTTTAGTATTCCCTCAAACAATAGCACCTACACCTGCGTGCAAAACCGAAGAAAGAGAGCAGGAGGGAAAGATGCGAGAGACTGATTAAAGCAAGGCAGGAAAGCATCGAGAACAGAAGCAGACGGAGAAAAGATTGAGCCGAAGCCCCGTAATGCGCTCGCGTTCGTGTTTGTCTTCTGGCTGCCTGAAAGTAATTATCCAGCTGCTGAGCGGCCGGGCTCGAGCGATGTTTTATGAGCTTCTGTGTTTAACACATCCAAATGAACAAATGTCAGCTCCCGTCGTGCTGGTTAACTCTGTCCAGCAGGGCCTTCACTCAGCTGTGACAGGCCTTGCTTAATGTGAGCGCTCCCTGCTTATGGTCAGTCAGCAGAGGCAGGGAGACCGGAGCCCGATACGGGGAGGAGGTGGAGTTGGCATGTTGAGGGCTTGCTGTAGATTACGGCCACTGTAATTGCTCTGAAATGGAACTGCATCCCAGCCAGCAGGCAGCTCATTAGAAACAAACCCCAACATATCAAGTGAACCTCAGGGAGCTGTGGAGAAAAAAAAGAAAGAGAAAAAACGGCAAAGAAAAGCAAAAAAAAAAAAAAAAACCTGCATCACCAGCCTCCACATCTACAGTGTCTATACAGCTCCTAAAACAGTTGTTCAATTATTTGGATCGTCGAGAAAAACTGGGACAGCTTCTTTTTTTTTTTTGGCAGGGAGGGAGAGGGGGAGGGGCTGCGGTCTCATTAATGTTAATCAATATTTAATCAGATGCACGAATGTGGTGCAAATAACAATATCAAGGAACGCCAGCGTTTAGCCTTAGCGCGGATACCGTGCAAAAAGTGAATCGAGTTGGTGTTAATTGCGAGCCTCCCGAGGAATGCTGTCAGCTCGGGGTTCTCGTCTCACTCGCTCTCATCTGATTGACTGCATCCCGGAGCCGTGGGCCTGTGGTGGGCTCCTCCCTGGCCGAGGGCGTGAATGCAGCCTGTTCTGCTCATACAGTAATTAGACAGAGAGCGATCGCTCTACTGCAGCGCCTGCCCAAAACTCAAGCCCGCTCTCCCGGCCTCCGGCTGAGCCGAGATCTCTGTTTTTTGATCTCGGCCGTTCTTATATTTGCTGATCTCACAAACATACACAGGGGGTGATGTATTAGTTCGTCAGGCTATGATTTCTAATGAGGAGTCATCATAAAATGCATCGGCGCACTCTGCTTCGAGCCACCGAGGAGAGGTGGACGGTATTGTTGGTACGTTTTTTGTGATGAATTTACTGTGGAATCTTTCTCCCGGCGTTCTCGCTCTTCCCTTTCTCCACTTATCTTATTATTTCCTACTATTTGTCCCTTTAGTGCTTTGTGACTTGATTTGTTCTGCAAGCAACCCTGAGCAGTGCGGAAAGCCGGGCGTTTTGACGTGTATTGGAGGTTATAAAAGACTGAAGGATGGGTGAAGTTATCTGGGCATGGTTTGCTGATGATCCGTCACATGTGCACGTGCCCTTTTTAGTAAAGCTGGTTCACACACCTGCCATCTTGGTTACCCCCTGAAAGGCTGTTTTCTATGTTGGCAAGTCAGCCGAAAAATAAGTTAGCACTTCCGGTTTCCACACTGGGGTTTGGAATGGGTTTGCTATAACTATTGTGGATTTGCAGATTTGTTTTTTTTCCAGACTTTACTTAAAAAATGCAGTTGCTAACAAGGGCTAAATGTCTACTAAACATCATATCACACTGAACAGGAAAATCCATCTACTCACTATTTATCTTTTACAGCCTCGTTATGTTTATAATCATGTCCTTGAGATCTTTCAGGATACTTCTTTCAGAGAACAACGTCTTAGTGATTGTGGTGTCAAAGTCAAGAGATTATTTTGTTTAAATTGTTTATGGCACTTGTATTTGGCTTCAAAATGAATACAAATTTTGTTGATGAAGCTTATTTTCTGCATTAATCCAAAAGCCAGTGGAAAAATCCTAGGTTGGTGCTAACTTCTTGATCTGCCTACAAATACTTGATACTTTGCTGCAAATGTTTTATACAGCTCGTATGTATTTCAGTAGATTAAAAACATAAACTTCAGTTTCTATTAAATATTTTAAATCATAAATGAATTATGAACTACATTTGTCTTTTTTGGCTGGTCCAGCTAATGTGCATTTTGGTTGGCTCTTTAACTGTAAGATTTTACCGAGTGGTTATTCAGAGTTCCCATTCGTTTTTTTCTTCCTGTGTAATCAGTAATCTGTCCTTATGCCAAGTTCTGTAATATAGAGAGCCTAATTCTTGTTTGGATTTCATAAACCCTGGTCATGTGAGACACTCTTAGCCTGTGATGTGGTTTATTTGAGGTGACGGGAACGAGTGCAGAAGTTAATGTAAATGAAATAGATGGGGAGGAAAAGATAGTGTGTGGATATTAGTAATTTGAGCAGGGAGGTTGTAACATGGCAGCTTGGATTAATTAATGCCCTGCTTGAGGGGAGGGAGAAGTCAGGAAGGCAAGCACGGGCAAAACCATTTTGGAGTCCATCCGCACCTTTCTTAAGGCTACAGAGAAAGATTCATTGCGTCCGTACCATGAAGGATGCCAGTGTTTTTTTAATTCACTTCATCGCTGGCATTTTGTAAACAAACCAGCAAGACACAATATGAGACCTTTTCGGTGTGTCAAATTGATGAAGAGTCATGGCACTGCTTTATTAGGAAGTCAGTCTTTTCGATTAGATTATATTTTGTTGGCCCCTCAGAGTTTTTGTCTTTTCACCAGCTTCCCATTTGTGGGGTGTTTGTTTTAGAACTATCAATTCATATTCATATGCAAACATTAGTATTCTATTTAAGACGTCCCAGAATGCACTGTGCCTCTGGTTTATTCAAGAGTGAGATGAATGTGCTGAGAGTAGAAACACTGCAAAGTCACTGATATCAGTGCATTAATTTGACATTATTTTGTGACAGTTTTATCTGAAGCAATATGCCATTAGATATTGGGTATTGGATTGTTTATTTTCTTTTCTCAGATTTATATATATATATATATATATATATATATATATATATATATATATATATATATATATATATATATATATATATATTTACAATTTGTATGCATTTCATATTTCATATATAGGTCTTGCACTGTGACAGTCTTTGGCCAGTGACAGCTTAAAGCCAACACAAGCATTTGAACAGCGCTGACAGTCGTGTCGTCAATCAAATGGCGTTCATGGCAGACATTTCACCAGGTGTCCATGGCAACTCATTTCCCTGTCTGGTACGGGATGAGCGGTCCGGCTTTAGGCAGTGGACAGGTTCATCCTCCACAGGGCCCACCCACAGAGCCGCAGATCAATATCTGCAGACAGCGGCGCAACAATAGAGAGGCCTTATCACAGGCCCCAGCAAGGGCCCTCAATTGGCTCCTCCATTTTGAACTTTCAGGCCTTTGATATTCAAACACAGCACACTGAATAATTGAAGAATCGGCGTCATTACAAGACTCTAAGCTTTCCCCCCTCGAGTACAGGAAGTGCCAGCCCAGGCGCGGTGTGGGTCGCGATTGTTAGACTAATTCCGCCTAAAATGACAGAGAATTCAGTACTAAGTCTTCCCTGTTAAAAGGCAGAAGAATACAATTAGGTTCTTCTTTGTGATCTTTACGGGGATCTGGTGGTGACCTAATTATTTTGTTTTGCATCTTTATGTTGCACAACAGAAAACCCACTCAAAGGAGAGGGAAGGAAAGAGCAAAGAAAAAAAAAGCAGTGTGCACGCTCCCTCTATTCAACCTCATTATGTCTACTGGCATTTTAACTCCTTTTGATGATTAAGTGAGAAGAGAGGCAACGGGCTACATGTTGTCTTCTCACTTCTGACACCATCTCTCTGCACTCTGCTTTCCTCTTTGTTTCTTTACAAAATGTGCTTTGCTGGAGAAGGAGAGAGTGCTTTAATGTCGGATTCCCAAACGCACTAAATCCTTTATTTTATCTGGGTCAAAACCGCCTCAAGAGCCTCATCAAAGGCCGAAAGGGTACAGAGGTGCTGCCTGAGACAAAGCCGGGGTGGAAGGCTTTAAATAATTTTGCCTTCCCTTGTATCCCCCACCCTCGCTCTGCCTGAAATAGCAGCTGCGGTGTTCACGTTTTTGTTATTTGGGTGCGCCTCTGGACATCATCTCCTTTTTTCCTTTCATCCTCCTTTTTTTCCTCACTCTACGTAGTTGTGTAAGGCCGACTAAATGAGGACAGTAGAGTCCGTCTCCGGCTGTCGTGCTGAGAAACACGGGGAGATCTGAAGAAACGGCCACTGCAGGAATCCTTGTCGCACTAGTCGAGCTTAATGGAGGGGCCAGGTGCGGCCCAGATGATGCCAGGGGCCCCGTGACCGTGAAGGGAACAGGGTCGTGTGCCGTTCAGAATTGAATTGAGAATGCCTTTTAAAATCCAATTAAAGAACTGAATTTGAATTGAGGTAGCAAATAGGATACAGAATTTAGACAGGTTTAAAGCAGATTTTGTCGAAACAAATGACGACTTGATATTGTTTGAATTATTTTATTATTTTTAAAGCTTTGAATTTTGGATGAGTGGATCAATAGATAGATAGACTAAGTCATCTGTTGATGTTTAGGCTGTATTTAATAATAGGAAATTTTTATTATTATTTTATTATTTTGATTTTTTTTTGGAATGCAAACTAATGGTAGGTAAGCAGATAGATAGATAGATAGATAGATAGATAGATAGATAGATAGATAGATAGATAGATAGATGTAAAAATATGTAATAATATTCAAATGAATAAAAATATAATACATTTTAATGTTTTTTATTTATTATTAACATATAACACTGATCATTACTGCGTTTATATTCAGTAAATTTTTTTGTTTAAATATATTTAATAGATTTAGATTGGATAGATAGATAGATAGATAGATAGATAGATAGATAGATAGATAGATAGATAGTGTGGCCAATTCAATTAAAATGTACACCCATAAAATTAAAGGGAGGAAGTTATTCAATTGTGATGTTTGCACAACCCTGGAAAAGACTATGAGGTGACACTGCTGTAAAAATAAGGTGAGCGCTTGTGTCCAGGTCGCAGGGGCTCGTGAGTGCGGTATTATGCAAGGCCGTGTCCACAAGATGTAGCTCTACACAACGGCAGCTGTGCCATTGTCTCCCCTGTTTGCACACAAGCCAGCGCAGTATAGGATTATATACGCAGCACTACAGAGGGGAAAGAGAATAATAGCCAGATATGAAAGGACGAGTCCCTCATGGCTCACCGCAGCAGCTGGACAGTAGGCCAACAGCAACCTGGAAACAAACATATTCGTTTGATAAGTAGCCATGTTGACTTTTCTAGAGGATATACCAGTGGGCGGCTTGGTAAATGTTTTGTGGGAGGCCATTATTCTGGGCTTTTCTCTGCGTGCTCCCACAAAGAAGCGCAGAGCCATTTTTTTTATGATGTCGTGCTGAACTTGAAGGTTTTAAGTTTCAGCCAAAACACGAGCTCACAAACCAGCAGCTGTACAGGAAAAAGTAGCTATTTGTACTTCGAGAGCTTCTTTCTCAGTTACGTAATTTCCTCAAGGACGTCGCAGCGGCTCTCTCCAGCCAAGACCGCAGCCTGGACCGTTCCCGCTGCTGTTCTCCCCGCTCCCTCCTGCAGCCATTGGACTGATCACTCCTGTAAACACTCTGCTACTGTAAATTGATCCCAGCGTGGGCTTATCAGAGGTAGCTAGCCTGCAGGTCCGTGACTCGGAAAAGCAGAAAACCGTATTAACATTTAACACATTCTCCCTATCCGACGGCAGATAGCAACAGCATGTCAAAACCCATCTTCTCGACATCATTGTGGTGAGGCCGGGGCAATGATCTGAGAATTGTTCGCTAGCACAGGGGCCTCCGTCTCTTGAAATGTTTTGGGAGAAGAGTGGAAAGTAAAAGCCCTTGTTGTTGCACATGAAATGTCAGGGAAAGGTAACGCTGATGAAGGCCGGTTAAGAAAAAGGTGGCTGAGGGGAAACAGGTGCGGAGCTCGGTGGGTGTCGAAAGCCCTGGATCACAATGCAGCACGCGCTAAGCAATTCGCAATTCATTGGCTAACGGCTAGCGTGTGTCTAAAAGCAGAAGGAAAACCTACAAAGCAAACAAGAGCACTGCGGTCCCCATAGATGCGCTAATTTCCTATGAAAATAATGAAACGCCTGCTATACAGTATGTGTTGAGGATGAAATTTTGATGAGAACCCAGTTAGGAAAGAGGTCATTACTGTGTTACATTCCCTTGTTTATCTATTTAGAGATACTGAGAAGGAAAATAAAGCTTCTCCTGCCGGGTTAGGTCATTTAACAAAGCCTATCGTGTTTATCATTGGAAATAATAATTATCTGGCATTTGCCCTCGTGAAATCACCTACTCGGGCAGAAGAGAAGAGAAGCACGGCTTTTGAGCGCGAGGCTGAGCGAAACCGAATACCTTTAAATGCTGGATCTGATAACGGTAAACAAATTGATTTTGGCTCAGTGGGTAGTCATAGGGAACTTATCTGATCCAGGTGTGAGTCTTAATTTGGCTCGCCTCTTCACGACGAACAAAGCGTCTTGACGAGGGAGCCATCCGTTTCACCTCCGTCAAAGTGTGCGGATGCGTTATGACGTCCGCCCGAATAAGATTCATGACGACCTTGGGAGCGATTACCATCGGCTCGTATGCATGCGGGAGGCGAGTTTTAAAAGTTGATATTCCACCGCGAATTTGCATGATGAATCCCAGGTCATTAATATCACATTTGATGAAGTGCCAGATTTAGTCGCGGAGACCTTTTAAGGATGCCAGAACGCAACCCAGGAGAACCTCGCGTGGCAGGGGCTAAAAGGGCCGGCGGTGCTGCATACCAAGGCTGTAAATTATTTGCATCCCATAACGCGACACTGCACCTTCACCTCCATCGCCTGCAGCCTCTCGGGCCACGCGGTGCATGTGAACAAGCGTACAGGCTCTTAAAGTATCAGACCAGCTGTCGCAAAGGGAGAAATGATGACTGTGAGATGAGCTTATGGATAGCTGTTACAAATCTTTGATTATGAGTTATTAGATTATTTGTTTACTTGACCTTTTCAAGGGGATTCATGCAGCTGGTAATATACTACAAACAAATCTCTTCTGAGGGCCCTGAGCAACCATGTAGTGCAGAATGTGTAGTTTTATCGTTTTGTAGTTTTATTGTTTTTTCTTTCTATCTTTCTATTTATTGTTCTTTCTAGTTTTCTTTATCATTCTATTGTTCTAATGTATCTTTCAATTGTTCATTCGTTGTATCGATTGTTTTATTTTTTATTTTTTGTTTTATTATTTCTGTTGTTCTACCTTTCTAGATTCTATTGTTCTACTAATCATTCTGTTAATCTGTCTGTAGTCTGTTTGTTCTACCTATAGTTTTATTATTTTATCTGCTTATCGTTCTTTATAGTTCTTTCTATTGTTCTTTATGTCTGTCCATATGCCTATAAGCCTTTTTTTCAGTTGCTTACATTAATTTGAACTTCAGCTCCTTTTTTCGATATCCTTTCAAAATCAAATTGCAATTCCACATCTTGCTTGCTGCCTCATATTAAAAAATTAAACTGAAGGCATTCTCTTCTTTAATTCTGAATGACTCTATCCTTGCCATCAAGGTAGTCACTCTCAGCGGTACACAATAGATTTGCAAAATCCCACTCATGAGAAACTTTGTCATTTACGAAGAAGAGGGGTCACAGATACTTTAAGCATTAGGACTAAAATGACACGTTGAGATTTTCCTGCCTGCTAGCGGATGCATTTTCCTCAAAACTCCCTCGAAATATGTCATACATTTTCGAAATAATCTACATTTCTCCACAGAAAGCCGAGTTTTATGACAACAGACTGCAGCCATCTTCCCACAGCGTGGCGGTCCGTTTTAATGGTCATTGTTTGGTTGTGTGAGGAGCGGGCTGTTCTCCGTGCACTTGATTCATTAGTTAGTCTCTGGAGTGGGCTGACGGCAGGCAGGGGTGCTCCTCTGTCACCCTAATGGAATGGAAATTCACTTACATGCACAGACGGCTGCCGTGTCTGCGCACAGACATGTGAAGGCGCCAAAGGGAGGTTTTCAACCTCCCCTGATCCGATTTGCTTTGATTGGAAATGCTTAAGGACACGCGCAATTGTGTGCACTTCTCGTTTACAAGTGCACAAAGATGCGTGAGCTCGAACGCATGCTGCACTACACCTTTTTATGTACGGTTGGAGTGTGTGCGCAGTCCTGTGGTAGTCAAATCTAATGACCTCAGCAGAAAAACAAACTTCAGAAGAGGTGAGAAGACATATTTATACCTCTCCTTTCTGCTAATTTTTTAAAGAGCAGTAGGGTGTCCTAGTGAGTTCTGTAACTGGAATGCCGTTTAACAGATACACTGATAAAAAAAATATTGCCCAATGTTGATATTTCTCAAAACCTAATGAGCTGCCTACACATGTAACGTTTTTAGCAACATAAACATGCTCACCAACACAAAATTTGTTCCAAAAGGTAGGCATATTCATATGAATATTCTTCCTTCTAAAATATATTATTTTGGCCATACAGAAAACGTTTTGTGGCTCTTTGTGACGCTACGATGCAACTAATATTGATATTATTCTAGTTGTGACACCTTACAGAAATGTTGGTTTCATTTAAAATTAGCTCAACCTCGTGTCATTCCAGACCCGCAGACCTTTGTTCATCTCCTGAACCTGCTTTATAAAATTATGAAATTTGGACTTTTTGGCCTTGAACATTGTAGTTGTGTTACTGTCTATGAAGGATCAGAAAGCTCTCAGATTTAATAAAGAAAATCTTAATTTGTTTTCCGAAGATGAATGAAGGTCTTACCGACATGAGGATGATTATAACAGAATTTTGATTTTGACTATCTCTTTACTTATTTAGATATTGTCAATGAAAAGTTTTTGCATATTTTATTAACCTAAATTAATGTTAATTTAAAAATGCTCATTGTCAATTCATGTTTGTTCTAAATACACTTATATTAATTTATTTAACTTGAATTGCTAAATATGCATAAACATTAAGTGCTAACATTTCAGCTCATGTTTAATTCTACTCTTTCTTGGGTATAAACATAAAACCTGAAGGGTGGTTAGGGCTCCTTTTCCGCAGTGGCTGTTACTTTAAATGCTCACAAAAATGATGTTGGTGCCAGGATCTTTGGCCATTGTTCTGTGGTTAGACTAATTACAGGTCTCGCAGTGGAAGCCCTTTCGCTGCTCCGAAAGTGTAACTGAGTGGAATCATTGCCATATTTGTGTCCTCACTAGAGCCTCATTCTGTCAGAGGTGCTCCCACACATTTGGACACGCAACAGCAGGTTGAATTTCTCAGGCAAGCGGGCCTGATGCAAGGAATCAAGTAGCAGCCACTGCTGATTTGTGCATCTGTACTTTCTCCATTAGTTGGTTTGATAACAGAGAGAGAGGTGTTGAACTGGCTCACTCAGAGAGGAAAGCCTCTTGCGTGTCCTCTCGTCTGTTTTGTGAATTAAACATGCTGATTGTGAGGGACCTGCTGGTGGAATACAGCATTTGATTTGTCTGCCATGAAACTTATGTTAATTCACCTGTTTGAAAGCATAATTTCATTTTGTAATGTGCTTTGAGCTTAGAAATGAGCAGAAGGAAGCCAGAAAAAAAGTCCATTGGTCTTATGGTGCATTGAAAGCATACTATTAATAAGCTTCTTAATCCAGTTTCTATGTCTGTGTTGCTCAACACAAGCAACAACCAGAGGTTGCAGCTCCCCAAAGGCGTCTGATCTCAAATGTGAAGGCATGTTGGGAGACGGGCAGTATGCCTGCTAATTAGTGGAAACTTCCATCCTTTGAACTCTTACAATATGCCACATGTCTAACCTCTGCCTTACAGTTAAGAGTCAAATGCCTCTTGGGTAAATTATTCTGCAGTTGCTATTTGCATGTTTTGGTTTCGGGGCTTGATTTGCCGTACCGTAATCATTGCGTATTACTAGTTTCTCCCTCTCAAGAAACAAGCACACGCTACAGTTCAGCTCCAAGTGAATTGGGAAAAAAAGATATCTGCTGGCAAAACTGTAAACAAGATTACTTTTTTTTTCGCCAACATTTTTATTATTGCAAGAGTTCAGGGATTGAACTAAACATGAAAAAGCAAATTGCTAATGGTGAGTAGCTCTTGCCAGGAAAGTTGGGATCACTTGATGGGGAGAAAACTCGCTTTTCATATTTAAATGCCCCATGTGAGAGCCACGACCGAATTTTGAAACTCGAGGTGATGCTTGCTGACTCCATGCTTGGGAAGCCGACGGCATCCAACACAATCGATTGAACCACCATTGATTCTTGAGTTTTTACCCCCTCCTCTTATGGCTCCAGCTACAACGCATGTATCAAGTCGAGGCATTACAGAAGGAAGACCATCTGAAAGCTTCCTGACACTTTTTGCCGTTCACCGCCTTCCCTTCTTTGTTTCACGTCATAACGGCAGAGCTGCTCCTCAACAAACGACTCAGCACTGCTGCACTTAGAGCAATAATTGGAATTTTTATGGTTGAGAAAGCAAACACTTTTAATACAGGCAAAAGCCCTCATGCAGTCCATGTGGAAGACAGTGGGAAATCAAAAAGATGGATCACCCTAATCTGTGTATTGACATCTCTCATGGCTGAACAAATGGTGCAGTTGAGCTATATTCGCCTGTATTGATCCCCAGGCTGCTTAACATTCATGCCCTTGCTCCTGGAGGTTGACCACAGGGCAGGAGATTTGCACTCCAGTCCAGCCTTTCCAGGCCCACCAGTACCCCCACCTCTTCCTGAGCTGACTCGTCTCAGCCTCATCTCATACACTCCAAGTAACTTATCAAGCGGTCTGAATTCCTCTACAATCCATATTTTACACATGCATTTCTCTGAACGGGTGTAGACTTGGGATAATAAATCAATTAGAGCTGCTAGTAGTGTTTAAAAAATTCAAGGATTGTGTTAGCACAAGTAGAATCCTTTTGAAAATGGCAGCCTTGGAGTAGGCTTGCCTGCCTAAAATAATCTGTCTCTTTCATCGTTAGAGCATAGTGAATATGTAACACATTAAATCGATATTTTACAATAAATGAGTCATTCAGATGTATGCACCATATATATTGCTCATATATATTTATATACTTTTTTTCATTTACTAAAACAAAATTGTATAAAAATATAATGTTGGCTCGAAATAATAGGGTTTATATGTAACTTTCTGAAATGTCATATCAGTGCATCCCTACATTGTAAAGACTGTGACATACTACAGAATAGTCGACTGAGCTCTTGCTTTGTTTTGATCTTCTGGTCTCTTGTAAGGTCTCATAGGCAATTACTAATGACCATCCATCCTGCTGATGGGACAAAATGCAAATGCACTTTCCGGAGCTTTTAATGGCTACCAACATGAGCCACCCCCCCTTATTATGCCTCCCTGCTTAGCGGGGTGGATGTAGAGCTGGAAATCAAGCCATGAGCTATTTAGTAGTAAATGAAATGGCAGGGAGCCCGTGTGATTGGCCGGGTAATGGATCTTCTCAGTCAATGCAATGATCAGCGCAGGATCCCGTTCGCTTTTTGACGGCGAGTCAAACCAGATCAATCCCAGTGTGTTTGTTTACCCAATCACACGGCGGATTACCTCTCACAAGTACGCATTCATTGTGTCGCTGTGTTGAGAGGTGACGAGCAGGCCGAAGAAGCGTTATTTTTCTTTGAATCAAAGGGATGGGTTAACATCCTGTGCCTTTTCCGGTCTTCTACAAGCATGTGGTGGTGTAGTACCGTGGCAGGGCTGTTTGATCTGCATTTGGCACACCGCTGCACAGAGTTCTGCTCATCTGAGAAGTGGGTCATACAGCATCCACCACATTAATCAGACTCCTGTTGTTGTTGCCCTGAATGAGAAAATGCTTGGATCACCAAAAAGATGATTGATTGTTACAGATCCGGCCGATCCTAATGAGTCTTTCTAATCTCTGCTCTGTTTATGTCATGACTGTGTATTTCACCAATACGACCTTATTCGCTTCCCTCTTGAGGTTTCATTCTCTCCCCTTTTTTCTTGGAAACGTCTTGCTAACAAAGAATTTGAGGCACTCAGGCTTTTTGTGGCTTTGTTTTCCTGCTCGTTTGGAGTCCGGGGTCAAACCAGGGGTTCAGGCTGCTCCACAAGCTACTGTCCAATAAATAATTATAGCCAAATGGCACCTAGCATGCTATGTTAATAGAGGCTGAAATTGCTTTTGAAGGTCCTCATAAGTCCCCCTTATAGATTAAGTGCCTGCATTGGAGAAATAACAGCACCCAGAAGAAAATGGGTGAAAGTAATCAGGTTTAATGGACTCAGAAGCTCACTGCGAATTAAATAACCATTGATTTGTTGGAATGTTCCGGTTATTACCAAACGCCACTACACACACATCAGTGAGGCTGATGATATTGATGTTGGGGCCTTTTTTATTTGGTCTTTATTGTATTAACCCCCCGTGAACTTGATTGTTCTTTGAGCTCGCGCTTCAATTTATCAGTCCTGCAGATTAGAGGTGGGCAGCTCCTTTAACCTTTGCTAAATTTAAAGAAAAGCTTCCAGTGGTAAATAAGAATTATGGTAATGTCAAATTGCCAATGGATCCCATCCCCCGCACATATTTATGTTAGCCAGCGCCGCATATCTTATGGAGGTCATCAAGAAGTTCTTTATTTATCGAGTCGCCATGAAGGCTGCGACCATGAAATGGTTCCTGCTGGAGAAAATTTCTGCATTGAGATTATAGATCAAGAACACATCTACACTCCTTATGAACCCATTATCTCAACCGCTGGGACTTCATATGGGTAGTAATATCAACAAAACATGATCCTTTTAATCCATTTTAAACCCAGAATCTCGCAGCATATTGAGGAGACATCAAAACCCAGCACTGGTGTGCCAGTGAAACAAACGCCTGAACGCTTATCCTCCGTATGCAAGAGCTAAAGGCTTAGTCTGATGGAACAATCACCTAAAGCAACAATGGATGAACATCCTGAAACGTTGCTACACTTTTATGTCGGATATATTTTTATGTGTTTCGCTTTTTCGTTTTTCGAATGAGACTCTCCGAACCCTCTCTACTGTGAGTGTTCATTGTGCTGTTACCTTTGTAATAAACTATATTTAGATTTTACAAGCTTGTTGTTCTGATTCAGACTGCTGGCTTTTAAAAGCCAATAGCAAGTACTGTGGATCTAGCCAATATGTTAATTTGAAGCAGATGATTTGTACATGTCTAAGGTCTTTAGTGCAATTACATTTTTTCCTTCTTCTTCTTGTAGGCATTGCTTTGTCGTAGCTCCACAAGACGACGTGCTGTTTCATCAAATTAGTCAATTAGAAGCTTGATCACTTGGACAAATGTAGCGGCTGAACCACAGCATGTTAGCGATCTTGCTGAGCTTCAGAAAAAAAATCCACCATTGCTTTAATTCTCTAAAGGCAATAAAGTCCATGACTCCGTCCCTCAACGAAAAATTATCGAACTCCCTTCAAACAGAATGAAACATGCTTTAATCTCAAGCAACAGCCTGTGCCAGCTATGCCACAAGCTATATTTAGCTTTCCAGAGGTTGTCTGTGTGCCGTGGTGGAAAATTATCTCTTACCAGAGTAAATGCGCAACATTTGTGCTTTGATATGACATCAGTTCAGTCCTATTTCTCCTGCCAGTGAACCCTGGGATAAACTTGAGGATGGAGAGTGAGGAACTAGGGAGCGATCCTAAAGTGTGACCCAAGAAGTTCCCTTTGAGTGAGTGTCCGTCTCATGTTGAAAACCCCAGATGGATGATGAGGCTCAGAGCTCTGAGATGTCACATCCCATAATGTGGACAAGACCCCTTTCATCTATTGCTGCTAGTCTGAGAGACCCAAGTGCTTTGACACGCTAAAATGAATGTGCTGGTTAGCCCTGTAGAAACCCTATTTCCTGTCAGTAAGGCTATGCTAATGAGTAATGCAAGGAGTTAGGTAGTCAGCTATTGTTATTGCTATTGAAAAAAACGAATTCATGCTTTTTATGCAAAAACTTTTAACTGTACGCATGATATAATTATTTGTTCCCTTATTTTAAGTAAATTGTGCATGCGATACACTGTAATAATTTGTTCCCTTATTTCATTAAATTATGGTATAAAATCAGATGAATGAGTTGTAGGTATTTTTAGTGGATATTGTATTTGTGAACATTTTGATTTCAGTAAAACACATAATAAAAAAAACTGAAAACTAGTGAAAATTCTATGATAAACCCTGGTTCTATACTTGAAGAGTTCATTGGCAAAAACATGACTCAGTTTTTAACATTTTTCAAAAGTATATTTTTCTTTGTGCATTCCATTTAATCCCAATCAAACTGCAGTTGGGTTGTTTTGATTAGCTTAAAAAAATAACTAACTAACACAATAAAAGCATGATAACATAATAAAAAACATGTTATCTGTTTTTTGCTAATAAACTCTTCACTTTTACATGCATTTATAGTCTTGTTGTTCTTGTAAAGGCGTGTATTTGACTCAGATTTGTAAAGCAGGACCTGTGGTCAGGCCAGTGTTTGGCCACAGAGAGCAGGAGCAGGCGGTCAGGCAGTGTCAGGGAGGGAGGGGTGGAGGAGTAGTGGGGGCGGATGGGGACATGAGCCCGGCAGGTCGGCACAGATGATGGGTCCAGATGGAGAGGTACTGGGCAGTGCCAGGGGCGGAGGAACCACGAGGAGGGACCACTGCTCCACAGGCAGCACAGGGCCACTCTTTCCGTTCACGCCAGCTTGCACATTACCAGGCCCTTTGCTCTGAACTCAATTCGGCACCCGTATCGCACATGGTCTATTCCAGATCTTTGAAGGACGCACGGTTAAGGACGTACTCGGAATAATAAAGAGTTGCATGCCAAGTCGTGAACAGTACATAAAGGGTGGTTTAAGTTTTAAACGTCTGCTAATTTCTGCTAATGGGCTAATAATCACAACCAAACTAATTATAAGGCCTACAAAGGCTATGTTTATGAATAAGCAACGTTTGCTGGATACCTCAACAGTGATCAGAAACATCTCCATGGCTCTAACGAAAATGACATGACAACAAGCACGCCTTTGTCATCTTCAGGGAGAGGGTATTTCTTCGTTACCTGCGTTTTACAGTAGATAAACCCCCTCACCCCACCCCCCACACATCTCTTCAGCTGACTCTTCTTCCAGTGGTCCCTCTGTGGGCCGAACAGTTCTGGAGGGGATTCAAAGTTAGACAGATGGTTCCTCACAAACACCTCCTCCAGCACTTTCATCCCTCATCAAACTATTAATTCATCTGTGCGGATGAGTACATTCACATGGCGCCATCCGGATGAATATTAATGACATTTTTGATAAGTCGCTACATTCGCTTTCCCAGTAACTCGTTACATGGTTCGAGCTGATTAAAATGAATCATTTACATAATTAACATATGGTTCTAGCATTGGCTTTAATATGCTGATTATCCCTATATTTTTTTTTGTGTGTGAAGTCAGTGGAATTGAGACCATGGCAATTGTTTGAAGTGAAAATGGCGAACTCTGCGGAGGACATGACTTATTAGCCCGAGGGCCTTTAAGAAAGGTCTACGAACATGTACTGAATACAGCAAAATATCACAAACAAAAGCCTTTTTTGTGGTCCTCAGCGACGCGGCGTCCCTACGGAGTTTGGCTTTTCAATATAAATGAGGATTACCGTTGAGAACGCGGTCTTCGTCATTGTTGTTGACAGTAATTGCTATGCGAGCTAGTGCAGAAGCCGGTTTGAGAGTTTGCTAGCTGTAATCATCTCCAAATCCATGTGGATATACATTTTTCACAACGCCGTGGGATCTGTAAAGTGTCCTTTCGACGGTGACTTTGTTACTAGCAGCAGCAGATTAGTCTTTGCGAATCAGTTTGTAGAGTGATACCACACGCCGTCGTCTGCGTAATTAAGAAGAGCGGCGCCAGAGACGTCGCTAGCATGTACTGTGCGCTTTTAAAGCCGAAGCCTTGTACTCTGAAGAGGCCTCTGCAGAGTCTGACAAACATTTGCACAATGAAGGCAAGGCCAAACTTTTCTCACTTGTGGAGTAATTGGGGAGCACTTCACACCATAGTCAGAGACAGTGACAGCACTTCACACTGCGCTGGAGAGCGGCTGCTGGGATTTCTCACGGCAGGTCTTAGAGATATCCCTCCCCTGCTGAAACTCTTGAACAGCGAAAAGACCGTTCTCGCTCCTTCCCACAAGCCCCTCGCTAAAACACACCAGTGTCATCGACTGCACCGGCTCTGTGACAGACCGCTTCCTCGGGCCATTTCCCACGCTCCACTCCACTGTATTTATCAAGTGATTTAGATTTAGACACTTGGACATTGATACCATATACATGGTGTGTACTGCAACATAACATTGTTTTGGGATTTTTGCAACTTACAAACTTGTTTTACAGATAGTGGAGAAAGAGACAGGAAATGATGCAGCGACTGAATGTCTGTGGAGTAATGAGAGTGTATAGATAGTAAAAAAAAAAAAAAAAAAAAAAATATATATATATATATATATATATATATATGTTGTTCTGTGGTTTTATCTATCTACTGTTTCTATTTTTCTAGCTATCGTTCTCTCTATCATCAATCTATCATCAATTGGTCGCTATCTATCTTTCTATTCTTTATCTGTTGTTCTATCATTCTGTCACTCATCCATTCTATCAATCTATTATTGAATCTCAGTAATCCCAGTCTATCCTAAATCTAAATCTCTAATCTAAATCTAAATCTGTTGTTCTACCTATCATTCTATGTATTTTTCTATATATTTTTCTATATTCTATTTCTATCTGTTATTATTCATATCGATCTGTCATTTTCTCCAGGTAGCTGTTGTTCTCATCTGTCTTCTTTCTATCATGCTGTCATTCATTCTATACTGTCTATATATCTGTCTATCTATATATCTATGTTTCATTATCTCTGTTGGTAACAACTTTTTTTAACTTCAATTAGTTATTATTGACAAGCTTAGAATTTGTAAAAATAAAAATAGTAGATTACATTCATTGAAACTAAAATTCATCGTCTGATTTCAGGAATTGAGTTGGCATTTAGGAAGCATTATTAGTTAAATTCTGAATAGCACACAACCCTCCTTTACGAACCCGAAGGCGTATGAAAACAAAATATAGTTTTTATAAAAGGAAGAGCTTATTTTTGCATGTCCAGCCAAATGCAGGGGGATAAAATCACCCGGTTGGGACCATTTCTCCCACAAGCACAAGGCATCTGTCTCTCCATGCCACACACTCTCAGTCTGCAGCGAGATGCGACTGCGTACCTGTAGTCCTGTTCAATATGCAGCACAGCGTTCCTCTTCTTTCTCCAGTCGGAGGTACTGAAAGAGGCATTTCTGAACCTGAGCCAAAGTATCTATGTTTTCACCATCTATTTTTCTTTGACAGCCATTATTGCCTATCAGAACCCGATGATTAAAAACAAATGCCGTCTACAGCGTTTGTATTGTTGGTGCATTATGCAACTGTTCTCCACAGATGGATATAATGAGAGCCTATTGACCTTTCCTAGCTCTCAATAAAAGTAGGCTAGCTAAAAACAAATATTGAGATTTGGGCACAGTACGGATAAAAGGCTTGGCACAGAAATGTCATTTTCACCCATTCTCGCTTCACCAGAGGACCAGCATCTTCCCATGCAGAATAAATGCTTTGCCAGTTAAAGTAGTTTATTCTTGGATCTTTTGTTTTGAGTGATCGGGAATGCTCACAATGGATTAGCCCTGTTTGGAGCTGTTTTCTGGGGCAAGTCGCATATCTCCCTATGCACTATATTTTACAGAAAGTTTGATGAGAGAAGAAAGAGAGAAAGGAAGAAGGAGGGAGTTGGTGTGGATGAATACAGAGCCATACACAGGAAGTATTACAGTGTGAGTGGGTAGGTTAATCCTCAACACTGGTGGCAGTGGATATGAGTTATTGTTGGTAAAGTGACACATACAGTAGTATTGAATATCCTTCGTTATAAAACATACTGAATCATTGCAATCTGAGATTTGTAAAGATTCTGTAATCCCCAAACAAATGCAGCTCTTTGGAGCCGAACAACTCCAGCAGTGTTTTCCTAAAAGAAATATACATTTCCTTTCCGTTTTTTTTTTTTTGGTGCCCAGCCTATTGAAATCTCAGATGAACGCTTTTAATTGAGTAAACATTTGTTTGTTGCCAAAATGATGGATTGTTCTTGATGATACTCTCCCTGTTTAATATGCTTACAAATTAGGCATGTTAACAGATGTTTGCTTGGCTTACACCTTGCCATAGTTCAGCCTCAAAATTAGCATTTGTTTATCCAACCTTGATTAGGGCGGCTATGCTCGCTCTTTCCTGATTTCTGCAAATTGCTTGAGGGAGCGCACTTAAATATTGGCTAATATGAGATAATTTAATAACACGATGGAGCTGCGCGAAAAACAAATTACCAGGCTACTAGTCAGTAGTTAAGCAGGGAAACATGTCCTGCATTTGTAAGTCGCTGTAATTTGCTGCATACATTTGGATTTCTGTTACACCGTGTATCATTAATCATTTTTAACTGGATGCAGGGTCCCGTGAACCAATGTCGAAAACTTACCCTCTTCATACCATTGCATATTGATGAAATACTGCTAAGAGCAACAATTAATATGTTATATCTCAAAAACTGTAAAAAGTCCTCACGGGGATTGTAGTCGGTGCCGGTGTGCGTTTCATACGATACAATGACTTTCTGGGGGTCAGCTTTTTGAAGAAAAAACTCTGTCCTTTCTGTCTTATGTGTTAGAGGTTATTTTTAGGGAACTTTCTGTTGAGGTTCATCTTACGTAGCCCAGACGGTTACAATTAAATATTTAGTTGACAAAAAAAAAATACTTTTTGTGCAACATGTTCAACCCTTGACATTGTTTTCGGTTTCTTTTATTTTGTGGTGTGTTTTAAACACTTCATCTGTATACAGTTTTTACCAAATCTTGGTGAATATTCGTGTTTGATAACATGTAAAACTAAGGTATCATTTGTTATAATAAACTACATAAATTAACAATGAACAGTATTTCTACTGCATTATTAATCTTAATATTAATTTCATCTTTTACTAATACATTATTAAAATAAAAAAGATAACATCAGTTAATGCTTTATGTGTTTTCACAAAGGTTAATAACAAATGCAAGCTTTTTGTTTCTTTGTTTTTAGACTTAATTATACTTATACAGTTATAGTCTTGTGATACCTAAATTCACTTTAATTTTCAAACATTTTTTAATTCATTTATGTCATAAAGAATTTGAATATTTATAATTCATAATATGAAAATTAAACCCCTTAACTGAATCATTTAAATCCTTGTTGAAACTAGTATGTATGTATATAAAAAAACCCATCCAAGCCCTTTTGGGGGACGTTCAACCTTAATCAGTGAGGTCAGGGGCCCCCAAACCCCACTGTAATTTATATTTGGGCTGCAACCATTCTAAACAGTGGTCCCATGCGTACAACATGTCACTCAATGACTATTCAACTTACAGTCTGCGGTCTCGTTGTCTCAAAAACACGCTCACACATGGACACATGCGCCCTTCCCCCTGCTTTACTTTGTCACATCAATCTAATGTGATCTGTCCTCTGGGTCATGTCAATCTTCATGTTCTCACCCATATCAGAGAAAGAGAGAGGGGGGTTGGTGGGCTGAACACCTCAGGATAGGACTCCAGTGTTATGGCACATTCAGGAGAGACAGGCTCCAGCTGTCGGGTCTCAGTGGGCTTTTTGCCTGGCCTGGTTAAGAGCCTGCTGCTCAGGAGAGTACAGAGAGAGAAAGAGAGAGAGAGGAGATGACTGCACAGCCCCACTGGTCCCAGGTGCTGGATAGAGGAAGAGGAGGAGGAGGAGGAGGGGGAAGAGAGAACGAGGGCGTATGTCTCACTGCGGAGTACAGCCCCTCTATCTGTTGTACTAGCCTTTAGGTCTTTAGATCAACCCATCTCATCCTCTCTGTTTGACTTGGAGGTTTCATTTCTCAAGCCCTTTTCTCATCTCTCTCTCTCTCTCTCTCTGATGTACTCAGAGTGGAGGCTTGTATCTGTGAGTAGCCGTGCTCCTGCTGGGGCCTGGTGTAATTGTCCTGACAGGGTTATGGGAAATTGCACCGTGTCAAGCAAAGCCGGTACACATAGTGACATCTGCTGTGTTGCTGACCAGAAATATCTGCTATTGCACCGCATGCTGCGTACTGTAGCTTTGTGGTATGTAGGATATTTTATTTAAGTGTGTCTGTCTGCTAAAGGTGTAAATATTTACTTTGAAAAGTATTTGATATGAAGTAAATGAATCTGAAATATTTTTATAAAGCAAAATTTTAAATAAAATATAAAGTAAATATATATATATATATATATATATATATATATATATATATATATATATATATATATATATATATATATATATATATTAGCTCAGTTGACGTACCTGTGGTGTGACAGAAAAAAGCAAAAAAAAACTCACTGACATTGAAGATAAACTTCTCTCATACTATTTGTAACTCTAAGAATGAAGATGCATTTGCTGATCTTATTTAATAGGACACAGTCCAATTTTTTTATTTGTTAATCTTTATTATTATTATATCTAGTTATCTATCTATTTCTAGCTTGTGGCTGTCATTGTCATCTGCTATATTCAGTATTGATATGAGTAAAATAATTTTGATTAGTAAAAGTTACAGCATGACTGTCATATGTCAAAATCAATTTTCCCCTAAATCCCCCTGCATTCAAAGAGCTTTCTTCATGAATCTATGATAACGCATGTGCTGTAGCTTTCCGCCGACTCGATGACATGACAGAGAATAGTAATTCAGAGGATCAGGAGAGAGAGGAGAGGAAAAGGAACAGAGAAGGGAGGTAGGAAGAGAAGAGAGAGAGAAGAAAGAGAGGAGACACCTTGGGGTAATTGTGATGCAGCTGAAGATGAGGCACTTCAGGGATTGTGAGAGCTCACAGTGAGATGAAAAGCCACTCCGGGCCAAAGGTTGCTGTGAGAAAGTGACATCTGACTGAGGTTTAACCTCTCTCCATCTCGCTTTTACACTCCAAACGGTGACACAGAGCAGCGTAATCATCTGCTCAGCATTTCCCTTTTGTTAATCGCCGACGATAGCGCCAGCTGAGAGGGGTTTTCTTCCGTTTAATGAATTGGCGATTGCTGTTACAGATACAGAAATATTATTGTTGCAGAGTAAGTGTTGGAACGAGCTGAGTTATTTTCAACCCGATGAGTCATACGCTTCTCGCTAGAGATCGTCTCTCTGAGCAGGATTTTGAAACGAGAAACCTGAAATAGCTGTTCGTTTCTATTGTGGCATACGCTTTTCCACGGCCTCGGTGTCCATTGTAATCTAATACGGGGCTGGTGGCCTTGTCGAAGCCGCCGGCCAAGCCGCGTTACGTTGGCCAAAATTGCCGCTATGGGTTGATCGGGCTTCTTAAGCGCAACAACAAAAGCAAACGTGTTGTGTAAGCCGCTGAGAAAGAGCAAAGCAAATGAGCTGTGTTGTTGAAAAGCACTGCTTCCTAATGCCAGGCAGGCTAATAGAGAGCCATGCTAATACGTTTCACCATGAGCCCCCCTTGGCACTCTGGCAGGTAACGGCTGGAGAAGGGGGAGGACGGGGGGGAGAGCCAATTAAATTCCCCTTTTTTGAATATTGACCGGCTTGTTATCTGCGCTGAAACCCTGGAGTCAGAATTGCTAACCTCGGCAGCTTTCACAAAATGCTTTTCAACTGCCCAGAATTATGTGTGGAAAAATGCTGAGGATGGCAGGATCAAATGTGCGGTTTTAGTTATCAAGCTTAATACCTCCATTTATTCTGGAGACTGTGTGAGCTGCGACAGGTTTTTTTTTTTTTTTTTTTTTTTTTTTTTTTTCCTCCTCCCCTTCCCAGGTCAGTAAAATGGCCTGAGGAGAAGCAGTCACTCATTCAGCGCGGATCTGCTAGGCGCAGCGCTGTCACTCAGACGTTGTGAGAGGCATTTTCCAGCGAGAGTAGTGCAGTTAGCCTCAGTCTCCCATAAGGCCCTGTACTCATCCCATAAAGCGCTGCTCTCCATCAACTGGGGCGCATATTCTTTTCCTAAGTTACAGCGTGCCATCATCATCTGTCAAAGTACTGCTGGAAAAAACGGTAACTTGCTCCCTCCGTTGACCAGTGGCAGCAGTAGAGAATAAAAAAGAAGATACACAAGATGTGCAGTAATATGAAAAATACCAGACTGACCTATGTAAGTGCGACAAGTTGTTGCCATATGAATATAGATGAATCATAAAGGAGCGTATGGCACTAATTTTGAATTCAGGTCTCAAAAAAGCACTTTTCACATTTTTGTGGCTGTGATATATCTAGACATTTAAAGTCACGTTCGGGTTTTTTTTCCCAATCTGTGCCTGTGTGACATTAGTCATATTTTGAAGTGTTTAATTAAAATGTTTATATGAATATTGCTGATTTTGATTTAATTAGTTTGGTTGAAATGAAGCTTCCATTATATTTAAAAAACCCAGTTACAATACAAATAAATAAGCTAGAATAACCTAGCATTTGCGTGTAATAGAAGATATTATATTTAAGAAGCCTTTTATTGGTGAATAAAAGTTTTATTTCTTTTAAAAAATGCAATGTGATTTACCAACGTTTGTGCTCATGAAAATGCTGGTATTATTTAACCAAAACCCAAAAAAGTATGTCTGAAAGCAGGAGCTAATTTGTGGTGATCTTGGTAGATTGTGCTCAACATTATGGAAATGATCTGATTGCGTTGTTGTTCTTTAATGTGTGCATTATCAGTAAATCACTCTCAGAATTTTCCACTCCCATTGGCACTTTTATGGAATTGCGCTGTAACACTAAATCTGTTTAGTAAATCTGGCCCGTAAATAATTTAAAGACTACGATGCTCACATTTTTCCTTGTTTTTTTTTTTAAATCACTATTATATTGAATATTTGCAGTATCGTTCAGCTATAGTTTCAGTGTGCCAGACGTGATTGCACAGTCTTCGCGAATGTGCTGTTTTTCGGAAAGAAAATCTCTTAGTGGCTGGCAGTTGGTCTAAGTGCTTGTGTAGGGTTTAATTTAATTAAAGTGCTTCATAATTTAGGCAGGACAGAATGGACAGAAGGCTGAGTCTCAGAAAGGCTGAGGCACTCAACAACCCCCCTTCCCTCGCCGAGTCTGGTCTGAAGGGAAATGCCAGCGCTTGACCATATAAAATAAAGATTCATTGCCGCCGAAGCTGTAAACGCAAGCGAGCAAATTAGATTAATCAAAGTGTCACCAGTGTCAAACCAAACAAATAGCAGAGGGATTTAAGTCAAATATGATGTCTGAATATGTGTGCATGTACTGGGGCCTCGGCTTGTTGCGTGGGGATTTATGACAGGGAGTTGTCGGTCTGTTGGAAATAACCTTTATGCTCCAGACAAACTGGGGAATGCCCTGGGAAGGCCTTAAGGCCAAACAAATCCAGATTTATCATTCAGTCCCTCCTGAAAGCAACTGTCCAATGGGCTGATGGAGACCTGCAAATGCATCCCATGATGCACGGAGTGGCAAACGCCATTTTTTCAGACCATTGTTCTCCTGGTGGTGAAGCAGTATGTCATAGTCATAGCTGGATTTGTGGGAATGGTTTATGTTTTAAACAGTGAATCTATTCATCTGTTCATCTTTGTTTATGTTTTTACTGTAAAGAAAGTCTACAGCTTAGTCTACAACACTTACACAAAACAGTGCAAGCTAATACTAATACATTTTTGATCACACTCCACTCACCAGCCTATATAATGCTGCTGATATGATATTTTTAAGGTAATAATGCTCACCACATGAGGATTATATATTTCCTAAATAATTGTAACCACAGTTTTTGATACTTTCTTTCAGAGCACACACATTTTCTAATGCTAATAATCATGTCTAAAATCAATTAAAAAAATCAGTTGCATTAATAACCAATATTGTGAAGAAACAAAAGGAAGCACATGGAATAAACTCAATTCATTCATTCACCAGAGACACACACACACACACACACACACACACACACACACACACACACACACACACACATATATATATATCCCTAAAACAATATTAACGAGAAAAGGAAAAAACACTCTCTGCTCTAGAATTAGGCCCTAAAAGACACAGTATGGCTAATTTTAATTATAGGCTTCTTATTCTGTGGGGAGTTGGAAACAATTGTGAACTTCACAGTTTACTGCTAAAAATTGTCGAGCTGATCTTGCTATAGCTAAAAATGAAAAATTTTGTATATATCATGCATGCTATAACTTCACTTAAATATTCCTCTCTAAACATCCTCCAAGCTCTGACAGGGTACATGTGATGTAACTCATTATAATGTGTGCTGATCACGTGTTTAGACGTGCAATCATAAAATCATAACTATGTATTATTATTACAATTATTTATGAACACAGCTGATCATAAATCTTATTTTTGTGAAGCGTGTGATTGACCTGACTGATTTGGCCGGCAATTTTTTTGAGGGAGGCAGTTTCTCTTCTGTTCACCTTTGGTGTGTTTTTGAAACAAGGTCCAACTCTTGCTTGCTTCATTGAGTGAAAAGCTATTTGTAGAATTGCCCGAATGATTGAACCTCTCCAGGCGTCTCCACAGCACAAGCAGCTGAGAGGTGGATTTAAATGACTTCTCTCAACATCCATCATCTTTTTTTTTTAATTTAATGTATAATCTATGGCCCATTTCACCACCCGTCACTCTGTCTTCAGATGCCTCGATGTCCCGACTCTTATGGGCAGACCGGAAATGTTGGCGAAATGGAGCGGGGTTCAGCTGCCTTTTAATGTGTTTGATGAGAGGGGTGAGATGTAAATGACTCCTGTGGGAATATGCTTGTTTATTTCACTCAAATATGAGAACATGCTGAAGTAAATGAAACATGGCTGAGGGACATCAATCAGAGGAAGGGGCTGTTTATACAGTAATTACATTCATGGATTAATGAAAGGAATCTCTCTCTCTCTCTCTCTCTCTCTCTCTATCACACACACTCTCTTTTACTCTCCCGCACCCTTCTATCTCTCTCTCTCTCTCTTTTTTTTTTTTGCCTGTGCAGTGTGTGTCCGGGTGTTTGACAAATAATGTGTCTATCGTAGTTGTGGTTTCTTCCTTAATTTTCCTATTTTTATTCTTCACTTTAAGTGATGGTCCTCGGTTTGAAGAATATTAACCCACAGCCAACTGAACATGTTTTAAAAGCTCAGAAGTCACTAATGCAAAAGTACCCCCACAGATCAAATGTGGAGTAATTCTGCATTTCTTCTTCAGCGGCTATAATGGAAAAATATTTCATTCAAATTGTGTCAAACTCTGTGGTAATATATGACCAGGAATGAGTGTGCTCTCAGTTACTAAATCATCATTAGGCCATTCAGACACACTCCAAGAATGCAGGAATTAACTTTTAGGGAAATTTGAGGCTGGAGTGTGTAATTCTGAAAGCACTTTCTCCTATCGGGTTTAATATGTCAAGACAGCTATAAGAAATCCAGACTGATTCCTCATGAAAATGGGGACATTTTGTCTCTGTGATGTTTTCAAAACAATGCTTAGTTTGTTTAAGCATTCTGACCAACACGCAACAGCGGCTCAACAAATGGGCACAGGAGGGGCTATCTGTTTAGTCAACCAATGGCAGATGGGGGAGTGTTTAGGAAACCTGTTTGAATACGTTCAGTATTTTTGTCACAGACCAAATAATCTCTTTGAAAAGCTTTTAATTTCAATGGCACACCAGAAAATCACCAGAAAAACAAAGAAGGAAAGAAAATGTATGCCGTAAATCATTATTAAATGCCTCTGAGGTAAAATCACTATCAGTATTCAGACTGCAAACCGAGGGGAATGTCTCGGGCATCAGGAACATTAGAGCTCTTATTATAATCATAAACCAATAATGAAGGAATATGTAAAAGATCGGCACAGGAGAGATATTCCAGGGAAAGGGTAGCATCCCAACGGAAGAAAACAAATGGCACCCTTCACTCCAGAGAAGGAATGGCTCTAGTTAAGATTGATTGCTTTGGCGTCCCGGCACTGAGGTAAAGAAAAAAAACAGGGAGTGAGAGAGAAGGAAGGAGGGAGGGAGGGAGGATGGTTAGAGGACTGACCCTGTAAAGCTGCTGATTTCAGCAGTCTTGTTCAAGGGGCTGAAGTCTCATATATTGCCTCGGCTGGCTGTGATTTGTCTGGAGTCCACTGTCGATTTGTGAGGACTGACACGGGACATGCCACCTCTGTAAAATACCCGAAACAAAGAGCGTTTCTTCACGACTGGCTAATTCTCTGTGTTATTTCCCATGTCGCAGCAAAAAATGACTGACTTTTTGGGCTGGGACATACCCCAAGGCCTTCTTATGTCAAGGAAGCTTTCCTTTAATGCTAGAGGACTGTTGACACATGAACAGTCCACGAGGACACGTTTTAAAAGCGTGTCCTGAATGAGCTCGCTTTGAATGGCAGCGCGCTACATTTGAGAAGAGAAAATGGAGGTCGTAGTCGGTCCTAGAAGCATTACTGTTCTTTTAGAGGCGCTCTTCTGAGACCTCTCTTAAACCTGTTAGTGACACTTCAAGCTTGATTCTCGAATCAACTTTGAAAGCACCAGTTTTAGCATATTCTCTTGTTCTTTGTGTATTGAAAATCAACAGTGTTATCGAAGCCGGCACCTCTTTCTGCTGTCTGCAGGCTCGCCTGGGCTACTGACGTGCCTCAGTCACACCGCAGGACTGCAGTTGTGAATCAATACGATTCCTTAACCTGTCACACTCCCAGCATTGTCACAATACCAGTTTTATGAGGGTGATTTAGGCGTGGGCTGAGTCAATCAATCACGGAGAGGGGGCCGTGCTAAATGATCATTTGATGTGGTGAAGGATGGCGATGGAGGGAGATTGCTATGCCGGCTCCATACCTCAGCAGTTAGAAGGCGGGAGACCCTGAGAGCGAGCGTAGTCAAGACGAAGGGCAGGAATGTGGCTCGCTGTAGGCCCTGCTGTTTAGGCCCATGCTAAAACCCAAACTTCTTTGAGGTAATATTTCACTCAAAAGTTTAAATTATACATTTATTTACTTATTTTTATGTTTACTTACAGTAGGTACACTCTCAGAATCAAGCATTGCACGCTTGAAGGGACGTGTTAGCACCTATTTACCCCTAAAGGCTTCATAGAAGTACCTTTAGGCCACATATTACTATTCTAAGGTATTAATATGCACCTTTTAGGGGTAGATAAAGTACAAATTTATCTTATTCATAGTGGTGCCCCAGTGACAAGTGGATAGTATTGCAATTTTTTCTGACAGTGTACAGGCTTTTTTTTTTCTCCCTGATGAAAACTGTACCTTTTATATATGCATATCTTATATAGTCTTGGGGAAATTACATGATAGCTTAATATTAAGTTGTTATGTACTGACAATCCCCAGAGAGCCGTTCTTATATGCAAATAGATCAAAACAGAGTCAAGCAAAGTGATTCATTTGTGACTTGGATTTATTGGTTCAATAAAAATATCGGACTCAAAAGGTTGATTTATTCTTTACAAATGTGATATCTTATCTTATTAACACACAAATAAGAGCTAGGAATGGATTATAAGATTTTCAGTGAATATTTTCATTGGCTGTTCATCACACGAAATGCAAAATTAAAATTCTTCAGATTTTATATATATAATTTATATACTATATGATTTTCAAGTCATATGGATCACTTGAATTTATTTCGAACCTCAAATGCTCCTGTGTCCATTTAGTGGCCAGCACATTCTATAAAATATCTCCTTCTGAGCTCTACAGAAGAACGAAAGTCAAACAGGTTTGAAACGACATGAGGGTGAGTAAATGACAGGCGTATTTTCATTTTTTGGGTGAACTATCTCTTTAAAGGCACCGGTTTCTCCGCGTCTGTTCTTCTGCAGTGTAATAGATGTGGTGAGGAGCTTGAAGATTATCGGATTGTAAATACTCCTCAAAGCGGCAGGGTGGAGAGAGGAGGGTGGAGGCGCTCCCCGCAGCCTCGGCCCAGACAATGCAGTCAATTAAAATGAGATTGTGTGTGTGAGCGGAACGCACTGCAGAGAGAGAGAGTGTGTGTCGGTAATGCAGTGGGGGAGAGTGCATGAGCATTACGTGCCTGGCTCAGATCAGTTAAGTGATATTTGGGGGATTCTCCATCATGGCAGGCAGGCAGGCCAGCGGGCTGATGGCTTCAGCAGTTGGAGCGGGCTAAATTGAAGTGTCAGGTGGCAGAATTGTATTTTATTTTCTAATATGCTCGGCTGTTAGCTGTGGAAATGTTTTTTAAGGGCGGATGCGTACAAAAGGGATTGCACCCGGCGCAGCGGTCTTATCGTGTAAGACGGTATTTCTCAAATTTACGGCAGAGATCGTCCGCCCCGTCCCCACGACACTTAAAGGGTTGCCGATGATTAATTAGGGGGAATCGAAAAGGCCACGCTTTTATTGAAGGTTTTAAAAACGTAACACTGTCATAAGAGGCATGAATGATTTTATTTCCTCCGTTTCCATTATACAGCCAAGCTAGCACAGGAACCGTGTTTTTTTTTTTTTTTTTTTTTTTCTTCCCCTCACGCATTAAATGAAAAATTGCTTTCATCCTGCAGATATCAATAATGCGATGCCAGGGTCTACTAGAACAGCTATTAGATTACATTAGTGGAAATTGTGGTACAAAAGCCATGTTTACCATTAAACCGTAAAAGACGGGGGAAATTCTTGCGTTAATACTTAAAGCAATTCCTTTATTGCCTATTTACCTTTAATTGTGCTTGAGAGGAAGGAGAGAAATGAGAAGAAGGGCTGAAAGAGGTGGAGAGATGGCATAAGAGGGTAGTTAAGTACTGTATCATTTGCAAATAACATTAAATCCAGGGCTGACAGAATTTTTCCATTTCTGTAATGGAGGGTCTGAGAGCGCAGTATTGTTTTTACGTTGACCCCAGCCAATTGTTTGGTAATGTTGGGCTGTCAGCCACGCTTCTTGACACCTTGACATCATCCACATGCTTTTAGCCGGGAAATGAGTCAGTGTGAAGCACGGTGGAAGGCGGGTGGCATTCATTTATGAAAAAATAATAAAAAGAAGACCATCATCAGCAAATTGGGAAGCTAGTGAGCACCAATCCAGTCTTTTCTCCATCTAGCCGTCCTCCCTGCCTGCCCACCCCCTGGTGCCCCCACCCTCTAACCAAAAAAAAGGAAAAAAAGTCCAAGTGGCTTGCTCTGATAAGTAGGTTAAGCTCCTATCTGTTAATTAGGCTATTCCAGATGTGACTAATTTACCAGCCATGGGCATACAATATGCTAAACACCAGGGAATTAAAGCGATGGAGAGGGACGCTTCCCATGTGCATTCTCTCTGATAGGACAAGTCATTTCAAAGCTCCAAAACCAACACAAGTTGCTATTTTAATCATTGCTCACCCTATCTGTTCCCACATAATAGTGCCTGCTCGAAATTAAAACATTAAAGGAAATTGAGATAATTGTCATTATCTGTAAAGTCGAAATCCTTGCCGGTTGCCGGAGCTGTCTGAAAATGCAAATTAGATTATTATTCAATTATCACACTCTGAAGATGAGATACACAGGTTTGGGTTTGTATGTACGCGGACGGGACGGACATCCTGCTGGAAGACGAGCAGGTCCGTGTCCTGTTTCGTGCGTCAAAACCTGTGTAATTTTTTCGGGCCCCAGCAGATGCTGCCAAAGTGCATTGTTTGTAGAGCCAGGGATGAGCCTATGAGCATATGCCGGCGTTCTGCACTCATTTTTCATCCTCGTGATTAGATTATCAGTTAAAATGATCAAGTAAAATCTAATTATTCATTTGAGATGTTGAGATCAGGCGGTATTGTAGGTAGGTCAATGACATATACGAGTGTCTAAGCTAAAGAAAAGAAAAAATCTGGTTTGTGACACGTGCCAAGTTCTTAGAAATATGTAGTCCTTGCCTTGCATGTTTTTGTACAGTAAAAAAAAAAACTTTTAAACATTTTTTTATACTTAATCTATTATCTATTTTTTATACTTTTATACAAGAATAGTTTGAATGTAATAATAAAACTACCTTGAACCTTGAATACAGGCGAGTGTGCACAGTTTTCATTACTTTCGTTACTGTTTATTTATTTATTTATTTATTTATTTGTACTAATATCAGCAATTTTTACATTAAAGTTTTCTATGATTTGGTGGGAGCACTTAATGTTTTACAATGTGGTCTAACCATGCATTTTTTCGATTTAGGGCTCTTTTCTATCATATAGCTTTAATATATGATTTTCTTTTTTTTTTTAAAGAAATAATACATTATTGTGTCAAATATTTGGCTTTCTTTTCAAGAATGTCTTTTTTTAAATATCAATTCTTCTTTGTGACATAAGAATATGAAAAATATTTTAATTCATTTTAATTCATAAAGAAAAAACATGTTAATCACGAAAGAGGTGTATTCAGGTCTTTGTATATACTGTTGCAATTACATATTTGAATGCGTTTTTATATCAATTCATATATTTAAAAAAATAGATAAAAATGCTAGTTATGGTGCATTCAAGCTATACTTAAATTGGTTCATGTGTTTACTGCAAATCCATGTCCTGGTTGTTGTGCACAGAACGCCCCTGGCCCAATGTAGCGCTCCTGAGGGCCGTCTCTCTGATTCTTCTGAATGAAGCGTCTTAATTGCAGACATCATGTCTGTGCTGTTCAACACTAAGCACTAGACTACTACATGCGGCAGAAGCATTTACATGTTTCCTGGCACATACGAACCCTCTTACAGCGCGCAAATCTAGACTCCTTTCATTTGAAGCCCGTCTCCTCAGTCGTCTGATAGAAGTGGGTTAACGTGATCCCTTCGGTCATATTGCAGTTGCTTGGAAGAAGAAAGTCCCAGAGTGTCTCACATAATCTGTTTTTCCCTGACTCTCTCTCTTTCTCTCTCTCTCTCTCTCTGCTCAATCATATATCTCCTGCATCCTTTTCTTAATTAATGCATCACAGAAATACATGAATAAGCAACTTGCTGGTAATAAGTGTCCCTCTGCACAGCACAGATCTCGTTTCTTTGTGCTTCCTTTTTAAAAGAGTGCTACTGATCTTGGCTGTTAGATGGCCTGGCCTATTATGGAGATGTGTGAATGGCCAGCAGGCATGTCTTACTGGAATTCCAGAGTGTGTAATTCTGCTGTAGTCTCAGAACTTGCCAAGCAATCACTCCAATGAAATTGATGAGATTCAATTTATTTATATGAAGCATTCAGATTTTTTTTTTTTGAGCACATGATTCAAAGAGTTACTGGAATATAGGACATCTAAAATTAATTGAGTTAAAAAATTAAATAAAACAGCGCTTTTAATACCATGCTGCAGCTTTTGCAAACATGCTGTACCGATCTCCTGGAGACAAAGGTTCGAATCTTAATTATCAACTTAGATAGATAGATAGATAGATAGATAGATACTTTTTAATAGCTGTTAATTATGTTTTATATTGTTACATTTGAATCACATCAAGTTCAAGATTGAACGGATGAAAAAAGGCTATGTTGACATTAGTCAAGGGTAAAATATGAAAAGATTTCGAGGACACAGCACAATCGTCGAAGATGTAACTCTATATACTCGATATTTGTTGAACTTTCATTTTGTTGCTAGGTTTGTTGGGATCAGCGGTGGAGCAGTTGGGTCAAGTGAATCTGGAGTCTCAGGGACTTGGCGAGTTTATTAATGTCTCTAGGCACAACCTCCTGACCCTGTCAAATCAAATCTTCTGTGTGCTGATCCACATCCTCAGAAAGAACGGCCTCAGATGATAGATTTTGAGTGAACTGCAACCCCTTCAAAATGACATGTACCAAAGTGCTCTCATTGCTCAAAAGCCAGTTAACCCCCATCGCCTTTTTGACACAAAAGCAAGAGACCTAGAGTGCCATTGTGTTTTTGTCCACTTTCCACTATATAAAAGCCATTTGTTTATAAAACACATTAGCCCACATTCTCATATTGTGTCTGCAGGCGAAACAGCTCCTGTCTTTTATTGCTGTGAATCGAGTCCCTCAGAATTTGGTTCTTTTGGCCCCTGCATGGCTTGAAGGACTGTAGTTTTTGCTTTGTATTCAGCTGGGCTGTTTTTTCAGTGTGTGATGAACCCTACTCAACAGTGTGTTAACTGAAATAGGAAGTGACAGATTCACTAAGGGATAATCTTCCTGCCAAAGAAACAGATATTACCCCTTGCTTGCACATTACAGTATGGCCCAGCAGGTAGAACTGCAAGACCCCTTAAAATACACCAGTTTTTATTGATTTTGGTCAAAATAATTTGACCGAAATGTGTTTCGTGTTATTAAATAGTACAGGTCAGTTTAGGTTTTGCACTTTTTGCCTAGTGTTATGCTGTAGGTAATATCTCACAAACTCACTATATATAATATATACTGTATATATGCTCACCAAAGCAGCATTTTTTTTAAATACTACAATATGCAACATCATTATAAAAGTATCAGTAAAAACAAGGTATATTCAATATTTTGAAATTTAAATAACAATTTAAAATAACTTCATTACATTGAAAAATCAGAATGTTCAGAAGCATTTATTTGAAATAGATTGTTTTTTTGTTTTTTTTTATTATTTCTAATTATTGCTGTTACTTTATTTAATTCATCCTTGCAAATAAAAAAAAACCTTAGTAGACCCAAGCTTTTGAACAGTAGTGTATTTGTGTATAGAAGGATGTATTCAGCTTAATGATTGTGAAGGAGTTATAGTCAAAACATAATTATATATATATATATATATATATATATATATATATATATATATATATATATATATATATATATATATATAATGTAATATGAGGCAGTTTTAGAGGGTTATACTGAGGTAGGGCTAGATGAAGGAGCTTGTGCGATGCTCTGTGAGGTGTGAGGAGTCAGGGGTGGGCGTAATGGAGAGAGGGAGGGGCCAGGCCATTAAATAAAGTGTTCATTGCTGGCTTTAATTAAATGGTGACTGTGATCTGAGTGGAGCGGGAGATTGGATTGTATGACATATCTCTAGCCTCCGCTGAGAGCTCACATCAGCTGTGTCAAAGATATCGGGAACGGAGCATAAAGTCAATTACAGCTCCAACAGTGAACAGATAGAAGAGGCGAAAAACACTCCCAAATGCTGTCATTTGAGAGCGTTTCAGACACGTTTATGACAAACTACATCGAAGGGGGTTTTGAGAGCCACGCAGGTGGACGTGGAGCAATTTGGACGGGTTGACGTTGACCCAAGACTTTCGAACAAAGCCATGCAGGAAACCCTCGTGATTGTGGGCTGAGATTAATCCTGGAAGGTAGGTATTGTTTGCGTAGCGCTCGCCGCAGTAGATTGAAAGGTACTTCAGGTGCTCCAGGTCACAACTTCACCCTCAAATTATTTCAACGAGGACTTGAGGAGCCCTTCAGCGCTGCGGCCGCTGCTCCCGAGGCCCTCTCGAGTCTGAACTCAACAAGGCTGCGGGGAATTCACAATATGCTTGTATAATCAGCGCAATTAAAACGGCTACACTTTGGCATGAGATAATGCTGGGGAAATCCGGTTTGTGTGCATCTGCCATTTTGTCGGTACAGTCTGTTCAGACCAGCGGTGTGTTGGATTTCGCCTCAGCGAGAATGATGTTAGATGTCGATTTCCTCAGGGAAAGTGCTTAAAATGTATGAGCCGAGCTCTGGCCGTTGTTTATTTTGTTTGTCACTGAATTACTTGATATGGTTGTCACAAATATGAATGTCACGGAAGCGGATAAACAGCTTTTCAGGATCAGATCGAAAATTGTGATTAAACTTCAAAAAATAAACCTTTTTTATTTTATTTTTTTTCCCAGATATTTTTCACCGCAGATGAAAAATCGCAGGTCATACATCTATGTTTTGACAGTATAATTGATTTTCTATTGATGTAGTACCCAGCTGCTCTTATCCTTAATTCTATCACAGAATTTAATGACAGAAAATAAAAGCGAAGGGATCTCCGTAAGCCCAGTGAGATGAAAAAGAGCCGACAGGAGGACGAGAGAACCATCAGCCATCGCCCTGAGCTGTCCTTGTGAAACAACACTTATGGATGGTCTTTTCCCTTTTCTTAATCTACAAAGTGGAAATATTTCATGAATATTGATGGGATCTGGACATGTTTTCCAGCATTGTTTTTTATTAGGAACTAGCTAATTCCCGAGCCCCCGTCTGGCTTTGCTTGTTATCAGGCTATGCAGTGTACATAAAGGCGCATTTAACCTGCGATTAATCTCAGGCACTCCAGCGCTGAGCGTTTGTAATGTGATAGAAAGTTCTGGATGAGCTTCAAGCCAGGTTTGGATAAAGGCCTCCGCGTGCGCCACGGCTGAATGAGACAATCATTTTCAATGGGCTCCCATTGCTTGCTTTTACTCTCCGAGCCCCCTCCTTCCCCACGTAGAGCAGCGAGGATTCAGTGGAATGAATGTTTGTTGATTTCCCTCTGAAATCAAGAAGTAGATTAGTTTGAATTGGTGGGGAATGAGGTGAGGAGGCTAGGTGGCTCGCTATCGCCCGAGCCCATTTCCCATTTCCTGTGTGTGCGCGCTGGAGGTGTGAGAGAGAGGGCAATGGTAATTACCGTCTGTTTCTCTGGCGCAGTTATGCCACTGATACACATCCACGCTCCCATTATCCCTCAGATCAGCCAAGCAGTTTGTGTTTGCGTTCGGAGAGTATCAGATTCCAGATCTGGCCCAAGACGTTAGAGAGAGCGAGAGAGAGATGTCACATCTCAACCTCCCTCTCAGACTTTGTATGAGCTTCTAGTCCATCTTGTTCGTGGTGCCTTCTTTTTTTTTTTTTTTTTTTCAGAAACGTTGAATAATGAATTTGATAACAAAGGGAAATGTGGCAGCCTTCGCCGGCCTGACTGAAGTGCTTAATTAGCTGATTACAACGAGCCAGGATTGGCCTCTCACCGCTCGCATTCGGTCTGCGATTTCACATGACTGTCCCCTTGCCACATCCGACTGACTGTTCATAGCCCCCCTGCGGTGGCCGCTTTCTGAGCCAAAATGTGAAATTACTGTGGCACATTCAGCCGTTGAAATGAGCAGCCCCAGTCTGGATTAAACCAATCTTCACACAAGACAATAAACCCGTCATTTCTACGAGTGTGGTGGGATTGCTCCTACTTCGAAATTACTCTGCAAATATGCTAAGGATAGGGCCGACTGGACAGTTAGATGACTAGCTTTTAAACCACAAACTGATGCTGAAGATTAAATCCTGAGCATCAAACTATACATTTAATAATATTAATAGTAATTAATGCCTTGTTTTTCTTCTTATTATTATTTTTCTTATTATCGTTTTATTAAAGGGATGAATCCTCCCTATTAACTGGTTAGTTAGTTATTAACATGCATATTACCAGCATATTGGCTATTTATTAGTACATTCTGCATGACCATATTCTAGATCCTTAATCGTACCTAATACCTAATGACTTACTAAGCGGTAATTAGCAGTTAATAATAGTTCATTAGTGAGAATCAGACCTTAAAATAAAGTTATTATTATTATTATTAATATTTACTACTCCTACTACTACAGAAACAAATAATAAAAACATTATACATAACTTTATGAGTAAGAAATAATGTCTTCAGTTTATCAATTTATAAATTGTATATCATAAATAATAGGATCAAGAATAATGTATTTACTATTATTATTAGCAGTAACAATTGGTTACTTAATGGCCTCTCAATATTTTAATACTGCTACTACAGCAATCTTGTACTACACTCATCTTGTATGACGTATTTATTTTGAAATATGTCTCACTGTCTTTTTTTTTTCCATGTAAATGAGAGTCAAATGTGTTTTGTTTGTACCCCAACATTCTTCAGAATATATTCATATTCCCATCTATAAAATAAAGTGATCTTAAGACTAACATTTGCGGAGCCACTGTCTCAGTGGCCATCGTCTTTTGTCACGGTGCAAAATCTGAAAGGCGGCAGACGGTTTTAATCCGCAGACCGTTCGAACACGACGTAGCGCTGGCGGAGACGGCACGGTTGCGCGCGGGAGCGAAATAAGCCTTTCCTCTGCATCAGCTTTTTCGCTCTCGCAGACTGTAACACAAAACTACATTTAAAGCATCAGATTTTGTGGGGCCGATGTGCAGCCTCAATAATTGATGAGCTTGGCTGAGTGTGGAGGTTTGGAGACTCGCTTCGCTTTACTGCAACGCCAGAGAAAAAGAGAGAGGTGAAAGTGTTAGATATTCTCTCACATGGTGTAGGTTGTTATGCTGTACCACCCACACTTTAGAGCAAGTGAGCTGTGAAATGTATTCATTGTAACATGGAAAATGGAGGCAAGGAATTGCCTGTAATGTCTGACAGCAAGGGCAGCCAGCCAACATCACCTGCATTATTTCACTTGTGTGTGTGTGAGTGCGTGTGTGTTTTTCCTCTCTCTTTTTTTTATATATATTATTATAGGTTTGGGAAATAGGCAGCAATTTCATTACGATGTGATTTGGGAAGAAATTGGCCACCATTGAGTGACCCCACCGCAGAGGATCAAATGGGAAGTCAGCTCAAATAAAGTTAATAGTGCATTAACTGAAGGCAGCATTGCTGAGCCCCTAAGCAGTGTTCCTCATCCAGCGCCTGCCCCTCTCCTTCCTCCTGCTCTTCTTCCTTCTGCCCCCCCTCCCCCCAGTTTTTGCTCCTCATTTGTCTTTTATCCTCTCCTCTCTTCTCTCTGTGAAACCGCAAGGCAGCTACTGTATATTTGTACCTCCAAGGCGAAGCGGCACGGTAAAAAAAGTGGATTGGCTGCAATGTATAGGAATGAGGCACGCGAACCAATGGAGTGTGCCTTTAGCCCCTCCCATCTGCATATCTCCGCTCCTCCGCAGCTTGCGAGAAAGCAGCCTGATGAATAACACAGAGGGGACTTGTCTCTGGGATTATTAATTTCCCATCTCTCTCTCTCTCTCTCTCTCTCTCTCTCTCTTACTCTCTCCCCTCCCTGCCTCTCTCTCTCCTTCCCCTCGTTCTTTCTCTGTGTGCTTACCCCTTGCGCGTGGCTTTTTTTTGTTTCTTGCCTTGCTGTTTGAAATGATCCTTTTCCATTCAGTGTGAGAGTGCATGAGTGTTGCTTCATGGAGCTGTGCGGCCACTGTTAACACTGCCTGGTAGCTATTCTTCCACACAAGAGCTCTCGCGTCACGAGGGGGTGAGTTGGTATCTATTAAAATCAATATAGTGTCGTGAGACCCAGGGCTAAAGCAGCCGGTCCGGTCGGGGGGGGTGGGGGTGCAGGATAGGTTTTCTAAATCTGAGTATGCCTGCATCTAAGCCTGACCTACAAAGGAAAGGGAATTTCTCGCTGAGGACTCCAGTTGAGCGCCGGTGCGCGGTCGGACGCTTGTATTTGTGTGTGCGAGTGTGTGTTAATGTCAGAGAACGCCTGGGTCTCATAGTGTGATCAGTCAGCTAACAGAGCAGCGAGTTGCTTTTGTTGCTAAACACCAGGCATGCTTTTATCAGAGCTAATGGGGATGCGTGTGAGAGACCTTGATTTTGCTGGGGGAATGGCAATGGGATGGAAATGCGAGCTAATGATGGGTAATTGAAATAGCGGGGAATTATAGTTTGTTTTGTTGATATTCTCTCCCTCGCACGCTTTTTCTCTCTCCCTCTCCGAACCTTTGTTGGAATATTGATGACTCTCTCAGGCTGCAAAAATGATAATGATTATAATGACATCTGCATCGGAAAGTACTTACGAGAGCAATAACAACTAACAATTGAACTTAACGCACTTTACGTGACACACTCAGGCCTTGACTCGACTCACACATGAAGGGACGCTTGTGAATGGATGTTCGGTATGGTTGTGTTTGATTAAGTGTGTGGGTTTGCTGCAGGAGAAGGTAGAAATATAACTTCTGACGCATCATTCGGTGTCTACCACATGGCTGTGTTTTGATTGGTTGTTAGTGCAGGATATAATTTGTGGGAGGGGTTTATAATGTCACTTGATTACAATAACTGTTTTATTTACGTTTTTGAACACATTAAATTGAACAAAAATACACAATAGTGGTATTAACAGTTTAAAGTGTTCAAAAATATATTTAAGCTCAGACAACATGGCTGTGTTTGGATTGGCTGTTTTGAGGGGCATGGGAGTGCTAATCGTAGTATTATTATTATTATTATTATTGTCATTTTTATTCATATTATTTTATAGTTTTTATTGACATTTTGTGGTATGTAGGTTGAATTGACTGGCTGTTTGTGTGCAATATTGCTCATTTTGAATTAAATAAAAAATGGTCGTAAAAATATGCATTAAAAAGCAAACACATGTCCCAAAAATATAAATTAAAACATGTACACTGATTTCAGTAAAAAGAATTGCGTGTAAACACTAAATTATATTTTCAATTTTTTTGTGATTCCACACATTTATTGAAATCCAAGTTACAGTTAAAATTATTTAATGTGAGGAATCACATTCAGTACAGGTAAAAATATTACTTCCAATGTATCATTAAATAACCATTTAATTGTGAAACATAATTTGTAGAAGTTTACTGATATGTCAATAGTTAAACAAATTCACAGACATTGACTAATTTTTATATACATTTTGGCAAATATTTTTTTGGGATTTGTTTAAAAGCAACATTATTCAATTTTAATAGCTGTGTTTTGTTCGGACCATTTAGACAATATTTATCATTATACGTATTGAAGCCTTTTTTTTTCTTTACAAAGTCTGTTGTAAACGAGGGCTCGTTTTCAAATTAAAATTAAGTTAAAAGATTTTCCCCCCACTTTTTGTGTGTGGTTTAATCTCCCGCACTGTAGTGCACATTGTCTCCCCTATCGTCCTAAAGAAAACATGATCCTCTACATAAGCTGACATGTCTTTTTATACCCTCATTACATTGTTTTCAGTAGCTTTGTTCAGTCGAAAATGATTTTGGAAGAAATAACAATAGCAGGAAAAAAGCAAAAAGAGCGAGCGAGCGAGGAAGAAGGAGAGAGAGAGAGAGAGAATACCCCACATTCTGTTTATGTAATTTAGTGAGTCATAACGTGGGTGCATGAGGCATTATGCAAGTTCTGGTTGTGCTTTGAAAAATTGGTTATCTCCACAGCACCTACAAGGCACACAGATGGATGCGCCTCAGTTGTGGTGTGCCTGAGCCCTGGCAGTGCGGGGAGCCAGGGCGTCTCAAAGCAGGGAGCCCTTCTGGAGGAGGACAGGCCTCTTTTTCTCGAGCCGTCAGAGCTTTGGATTGGTAAATCCTGTGGGCTTGACCGAATAGAGGAAGTGCAGAGCTACACGAGGGTGAATAATCATAGTGTGCAGGAGAGGGGATTTCGCAGGGCACTGCATATGCCCTGTGCCTACAATTCACCCCGCCGCTCATTAGATGCTGAATACATCATGCAGATTTCTGCCAGTCCTCTCATTTCAAATGCAGCTCCTCTTGACAGAAATTAGAAAAGAGAATATATAATCAAAGTGATGCTGTTGTGCGTGCTCGTGTGCCGTTTTTTTTCCTATTTAAAATTGATTCGCATTAAAAATAAATCTCAGTATTAATTTTAAATAAATATATTTAATATGTCAACAAATAAAAAAACAAAAAGCTTCTGAAAATAAAAAATAAAACCGATTATTCCCCACGACTTAACAAAGAACCAGACTGTTCAAACACCGTCTACGTCAACTATAAAATATCCCCCGGGCGCCATGATTATACGTTTCATTGTTCGCTATGAAACGTGTAATCACAGTATTATTCTCAAATAAATATGTTTAATGTAATTCATCCCTAATTCATGAATTCCTGGCCAAAAAATGCTTACTAAAAATAAAACAAGTGCCCGTTTTGCAGATCTGATTATTCCCCATGACTTAACAAAGATCCAGACTGTTCAAACACCATGTACGTTGGCTGTAAAACATCCCTGGGCCGTGATGATTATATGTTTCATCGTTTGGAAAATGCATGGCCCTTAAGTGTGAGAATGAAGTATAGAGTTAGATCGCTCCCTCTTTTATTTCCCTTGGAAGCTGGTGAAGGGTTGCTGCGTACTCTGTTATCGTCAGTGGGAGTTAAGTGCTGTGTGTTGAGCACAATCGGAACGTGTTTATTGCGGCGATTATGTAACTGGTTATAGTCTTAGCCTGTCCTGTGCTGCCGAGGCCTTGCGGCGCACATTACGCTAGTTGCTAGCGTTGCTGTTTCGCTCGAGGCAGGGCAAAGGGATAGGGGGAGGGAGGAGGAGGGTGTCGGGGAAACCTCACACCGGGCATACGGCATTTGCTATCGTTTGTTGAGTGGAAATAGAAACGTAGCATTCCGCCGGTGTGTCATACTCGTATTGAAATGATAATGGAGCACATGCCGATGTAACGGGGGCTCCGCTCTCAACCCCACAGGGAGTTGAAGGAGAATACCACGGTCGATAGTTCTGCACAACAAAACAAAACAAAAACTGCTCTCCTGGCGATACGTATAAATGCTGCCTCCTTATTGTTAACAAGACGCCACGTCCTAGGCAAAGGAGCCATTAAAGAAAACAGTGGCTGTTATTAAGTCAATGACTGAGCGAAGCACACTGGGGGTGATAAAACGATCATATTAATACCTTGAACTCTCGCTTTCGCTAAATGGGGCAAGTGTATATTGCTTTGTAAACATTTCCACATCAATAGTACGGTGCCACAACAAAAGATAAACCCCAGGTTGAACAAGGAGATAAAGCGACTGTTTCACAAGATTAAATAGAAAGTGATGCCAGCTTGGCAGCCAGGCCGTGTGTTGCATGGATTATTTATAATGGGAGCAAAAAAAAAAAAAAAAAATGCAAATCATACAATTACAAGCCGTAAAGCCAAGTATTAAAATAAGAGAGCAGAATTAAGGCCTTCAGCTGATGTGATGAAAATAAATGAATTTAAATCTAGCATTTGCATTTTGGCAAAAATAGACCTGGAAGACTGTTCTATAATAAGAATATCATTTTTTTATTTAGAACTTTTGTTTGTGTTCCGCATGAGCTTTTTAACTTGTATCTGTGCTTTTAATCTGCGTCCTTAAAGCACAATAGCTTCACGCCTGCTTTAAATATTGTTTTTTGTTTTTGTTTTTGTTTTTTTATCTACACAGGCAGCTTTTGTAATGTATGACATGAAGGAAATTAGCTCATAAAGAGTCATGAAATTTCTCCTACATGGAATTGTGTTGTTTGCAGATCTCCGTGTTGTAAAGAAGGCCTCCATAATCCATTTACTTCAATTTGTAAACGCACAAATGACACCGTGCACCAGCGCAGATGTTATGAACCCAACAGAATCTTCTAATACCTTGTATATCTAATCTTATTCAAATTAGAAAGCATGTCTGCGCCCCGCTTTTGTAAAGGAAAGGAAGGAAGGAAGCATTTGACAAATGCGTTATTTTTGCGTAAGTAGTGCACGAATTGTATTTCAATCGGTTATTATTAAGTAGACGTTAAATATCAAATGTACTTTGTCAGATCTTGCACACGCAGTATTGGATTTCTTTCTTTTTTTTTTGTATTAACTCTACGTTAAATATACATTGAACGATATTTGTGATTTGTCCTTGCTAGGTTTACTTTGCACGTACTGCGCTTGAGTTTATTCCAAAGGATAGAAGTCTGTGGCTAATCCTCTGGTTTGTACATACTGTCGGCTTTGATAGGGGAAAAAATGAAGATGCCGTGTGGGTGTGCAAGATTAGGCTTATCTTCAATTGCATTGTATATAGGGATATCCACGGTGACATTGACAGAATGGGACGCTTCTCCCTTTAAAACAAGCCAAAGGAATTTGCAGGTTGAAACAGTGGAGGCGATCAGGAGTGGTGGAGGCGCCCGGGCTGCAGTTTGTTTGTGGTGGCGTGCTTATGCATGATAGCCCCAGCTCAGGACAACAGCGGGATGAATAAAACGCTCGGATTGTTCACAGCCATTGTCCCGCTGCGGGTTGCTCTTTGTCCTGAAGATACCTTCGCTTAGCTCTCCACATCATGTTCTTACCTCCCTGTCGCGGCAGCTCCGTCCTTCCAGGATGCTTGAGATGCCAGAGCATCTAATGGCCCCTGCCAAGATGCCTCCAAAGACAACCACTTTTGAGATAGGGATGTACACGCCACAGTGAATCTAAATCATTCTGTTGTGTAAACGGCAATTTCTGTCTCCTGACATGTGTTGACGTGTTTCCTATTGCTAAGAGATGTCAGCATGTTTTTAAGGGATGCACCGTTGATATATTAGTGAATTGGGTTTTTGGTTTGTCAGTATCAGTCAATATTGGATATTCAGTTGTGCATGCCCTATTTTTTAGTAATGATATTTTGCCATCATCCAACAATCACTAGTTAATCTATAAAACGTTACAAATTTTTTACCACTGATAAATTTATTTATTTTAAATATACATTTGGCTATTTATTGCCTACTGGCCATATTATTGTTAACTAAAACTAAGTTAAAGA